>NW_028293223.1:0-27807 GCF_964106645.2 Podarcis pityusensis
ACTTTATTGGAATGGTTGATTGGCTAAGATCTCTTATGAAGTGGATGCTAATTTAATAGAATTTAAAGTGGGGGGGGTTTTAGTCTTTCTAAAAAATGGGACAATTTTTAATCCCCCTTACACGTGTGTCTCGTTTAATTAATTCACTGACGATTGACTGGCCGAAATCTTACATACCTGTGCACACATATAAAAAAAGTTTTAAAATTATTTCATTGCAAGCACTTGGAAATATTTGTCAGCTTATTAGAAACAACTTCGATTAACTGAATTATTTAACTGACTAAAATCTGTGCAGTGTGCATCTTAACAGAAGAGTTCTGAAGTGGGAGACTTTTAGATGATGCATGGATGTGTCAGTAGTGGTGTTCCTGATTCCTTTTTGCAAACAACCCCCCCCCCCTTAATAAATTACATTATTTTTAATGTAAGTACTTTTTAAAAAGTGGGCTTCTTCAGCTGCTCTTAATTGTGGCTCACCACGACACTTGATAACTACAAGTGAGGAGGTGGAAGTCACTATTTCCTTACTGTATAATGCACTATATGTTTTATTCAATTAAGTAACTATCACACGTTTCTTTGATTTGATCCTATGAAATGACAGTAATGAATTCAGTAAGTATGTAATGTGAATCAAAAAGTAAATGCCATGCAGCACAATTCTATTCATGCTTCTTCAGAAATAAATTCCACTTAGTTCAATGGAGTTTACCTCCCTAGTACGCTTGCTTAGCATTTCAGCATTAGTCAGTGGAAAAACATATATTCCAAGGTAATACCACGTACCTGCATTTTTGTAAGTTTTTTGTATTTAAAATAATTGTTGTTGTTGTGTAGTCGTTTAGTCGTGTCCGACTCTTCGTGACCCTATGGACCAGAGCACGCCAGGCACTCCTGTCTTCCACTGCCTCCCGCAGTTTGGTCAGACTCATGTTTGTAGCTTCGAGAACACTGTCCAACCATCTCGTCCTCTGTCATCCCCTTCTCCTTGTGCCCTCAATCTTTCCCAACATCAGGGTCTTTTCCAGGGAGTCTTCTCTTCTCATGAGGTGGCCAAAGTATTGGAGCCTCAGCTTCAGGATCTGTCCTTCCAGTGAGCACTCAGAGCTGATTTTCTTAAGAATTGAGAGGTTTGATCTTCTTGCAGTCCATGGGACTCTCAAGAGTCTCCTCCAGCACCATAATTCAAAAGCATCAATTCTTCAGTGATCAGCCTTCTTTATGGTCCAGCTCTCACTTCCATATATCACTACTGGGAAAACCATGGCTTTAACTATATGGACCTTTGTTGGCAAGGTGATGTCTCTGCTTTTTAAGATGCTGTCTAGGTTTGCCATTGCCTTTCTCCCAAGGAGCAGGCGTCTTTTAATTTTGTGACTGCTGTCACCATCTGCAGTGATCATGGAGCCCAAGAAAGTAAAATCTCTCACTGCCTCCATTTCTTCTCCTTCTATTTGCCAGGAGGTGATGGGCCCAGTGGCCATGATCTTCGTTTTTTTGACGTTGAGCTTCAGACCATATTTTGCGCTCTCTTCTTTCACCCTCATTAAAAGGTTCTCTGGAGTAGGAACCAGCAAGCCACTCCAGTATCCCTGCCAAGAAAACTTCATGGACAAAGACAACAGGCATTTAAAATAATTACTAGTCTTCAAAAAAAATACAGTCTCATTAGCAGAGTATACTTTTACAATTAAGTCATTTTAACAAAGTTATGGTGACTGTTTCATTTTTAGAGCAAACAAAGCTCTAATTAATACCATAATGACTGAAACAAACAAACAGTTATCAGTCTTCATAAAGATGCCCTTTGTACGTCATGTGCCAGTAATTGTAGTCCTGGTTCATGCCTGGCATCCCAAGGTAAAAATTTCAGCAACGCAAACAGCATGTTTAAACCTAACTGTTGAACTGCTGATTGCGTTGCTAAAATTAGGAATGCCAGGATTACAACTGTTGGTGATTAAAGTGCAAAGGGCACCTGAAAGGCTTGCCGTTACGAAGACTGATGTCAGAGCTGCTTCCAGATCCTAGCTCACAGAGGATCACGCTAGCCAGCGATCATTAAATAAAAGTCTTTATTGAGTTACAGTTTCCATTCTCAAGCTGCTGCGTGCAACTCTACGTCTCATGGTTAGATCGGCGAAGCTCCATCTGAGTCTCCGCCCCTTGTACACCAACTTAATATCCTAGCCTTGCTCCACCTTTTCCGCCTGACTGTTCTTCTCTGGGTCCCTCTGCCCCCCGGGGTCTCTTCCTTCCGGGATTCCTCTGACGCTGACGCTGACCCCCCTGACTCTTCTCCCTCCTTTCGGCGGGCTTTAGGACCTGGCTCCCTTTCCGGGCTGCCTACTGCGCCACCTTCCTGTGCATTTGAACTTGGCACGCGCGCCCAACCTTCCACCTTCCGTCTGACCGTTTCTTCGCTCCCCGATGGAGGTGTGGCCACTCCTGACTCGTGCCCTCCCCCCTGTTGTGAGCTGCCAGCGCTTGATCCCTGGCGCCCTTCCTCTTCCCTGCTCTCTGGCGGTGACGCTGGTCCTGATTTCCAACTGCTCCCCTCTGAGTCCCCTCTGGCTCTATCTTCCTGGGGTGTCCCCCTAGGCTCCCCCCTTGCCCTGGCCACTGGTGCTCCTTTCTGTGAATCTTCTGATTCACTGGAAAGACTCGGAGATCTCGGGTCGTCGTCATCACTCATCTTTTCTTCTGCCTCCTCTCCCTCGCTCTCTGTTTCCTCCCTTGCCCTTGCCTCTGCTCCTGAACCCCTGACATCCATCCCCCCCTCGAAGCCCCCTCTTCCCCCCTCCCCTCCTTCCGGTGCGGGATCTGGGTGCTGCCGTGTCAGGGGGACGAATGTCGGATACAGTTCGCTTCCCGTGGCGGGCCGCCATCCGAAGTCTTCCGGTTCTTCCTCCCTGCTCTCGTTGACGACGGTCACCTCCGCTTCCATCTCTGTGCCGCCGTGCTCGAAACCCGGGTCGTCCCCGAAAACGTCCATGTCCGTCTCTCCCTCGTTGCCTTCTGGAGACGTTGCTCGTCCTGGACCCTCCAGCCACCTTCTGCGGAACTGCTCCTCTGGTCGATCATCCCACCAATACGAGGGTTCTGAAGCAGATCCCGAGGGTGACCCCTCTGGGGAACGGGCGTCTCGTGTCGGTTCCTCGTCCGAGTCGAACCCCCGGAACGTGCTGGCTGAAAGCGTGGGCGTGAAAAGCCAGTCGTCGAAAAAGTCTGCTGGCATTGGCCTATGTGGGAAGAGGGCATGAAACTCTTCTTTGAGCAGAGGTTCGTCTAAAGCGTAGCCCGGCACCCAGCTGTTGGCACTGGCCGGGGTGCCCTCCTTGGCGAGAAGGTATTCTACCCCCTCTTCCCCCCATCTGGAGTCCAAAATCTCCGTGACTTCGTTGATGCGCTCCTCCTGTGCCACTCCCCCTTGCCCGGTTCTCTCTCGGAGCGGACCCGGTGCCGTTCCTGGTTCCTGAAACCTGTGAGGTGCCTTGTAGGGAGTGAGCACCGATCTGTGGAACACCGGATGCATTTTGGAACCCTCCGGAAGAGCCAGCCTGAAAGCCACCGGGTTGACCTGTTCGTCGACTTGGTAGGGCCCCAGTTGTTTATGCCCTAGTTTCTTCTTCGCCAACGACCTGGCCGGCACTGCGTGGGCTGCTAACCAGACCCAGTCTCCCACATGGATCTCTTCGCCAACCCTTCTGTGTTTGTCCGCTTGTACCTTGTATGCGTGTTTAGCCAGCTCCAGGTGCCGCCGCAGCTGATCGTGGACCTCCTGCAACTCCGACGCGAACGCATCTGCTGTCTGCGGCTCCCCCTCCCCCATTCTTTCCAGTCCCGGGAAGGTTCTAGGGTGCCTCCCGTTGTTGGCGAAGAACGGCGTGACCCCCGTGGACACGTGCTTCGTGTTGTTGTAGGCGAACTCAGCGAGAGGCAGGTAATCCACCCACGTCGCAGGCTGTTGATTCGCATAACATCTCAGGTACTGCTGCATGATGGCATTGACCCGCTCCGCTTGCCCGTTGGTCTGCGGGTGTCTAGCCGACGCCAGGTTGATCTTGACGTTCAGGAAGCCCATCAGCCTCTGCCAGAAGTTTGAGATGAACTGTCGCCCTCGGTCGGACAGAATAGACCGCGGCAGACCGTGAACCTTGAACACGTGGTCTATGAACAGTTTGGCGGTTTGTTCCGCCGTGGCCACCTTTGCACACGGAATGAAATGTGCCATCTTGGAGAACAAATCCACCACCACCAGCACAGCCGTCTTGCCCCTCGAGCTGGGCAGATCCGTGACAAAGTCCAGGGCCACTCTCTCCCATGGCTCGAACGGAGTTTGCAGCGGTTCCAGCAGTCCGGCCGGCGGTCTGTGCACTGGTTTGGACCTCTGGCAGGTGTCACACCTCGCCACGTAGTCCGCGACGTCCCCTCTCATTCCGGGCCACCAGAAGTCTCTGGCTACTAATTCCACCGTCTTCTCCTTGCCAAAGTGCCCGGCAGTGGGCGCGTCGTGCAGCTGCTGCAGTACCTTGGCGCGAAGTTCGTCTCCCGGCACGTAGATGGCCCCTTTACGGATGAGCAAACCATCTCGCAGCTGGAACTCGTCGGTCGCTGCCGTGCCCCTGTGCACCTCTGCCATCTTTGCTTGCGCGAAGGAGTCATCCTGCAACGCTCGTCGCACCGCATCCAGGTCAACTGTCGCCGCCGCGCACGCCCACACTGTCGGTGCGAAGATGTGCATGGCGGCCGCTGGCGTTGCCTCCTCCAGATACTGTGGCTTACGGGAGAGAGCATCCGCCATGATGTTGGTGTCCCCCGGGACATACTCTATTCGGAAGTCGAAATTCGCAAAGAACTCAGCCCAACGTATCTGCCTCTGGTTCAGGAACTGTGCCGTGCGCCAGTGCTCTAGATTCTTGTGGTCCGTGCAGACCTGCACCGTGTGCTTGGCGCCGATCAGGAAGTGCCTCCACGCTTTGAACGCTGCATGAATGGCCAGCAACTCCCTGTCCCAGATGGTGTAGTTCTGTTCGGACTTGCTGAGCTTCCTTGAGTAAAACGCTCCCGGCCTCCAAACCCCCTGCGGGTCTTTCTGCAGCAGGACTGCTCCCACGGCTCTGTCCGAAGCGTCTGTCTCCACCCTCATCGGCCTGCTGGGGTTGACATGAAGCAGCTGCTCTTCCGACGCGAAGAGACGCTTGAGTGCCTGAAAGGACTGCTCCGCCTGCTCTGTCCAGATGAACTTCTTTTTCTTGGAGCTGAGCGTGTCCGTGATGGCCGCTGTCTGCATCGCAAAGCCTTTGATAAACTTGCGATAGAAGTTCGCGAAGCCGACAAACCGTTGGACCTCCTTCCGGTTGCGTGGGCTTTTCCAATCCAACACTGCTCGGACCTTGGCGCTGTCCATGGCGAGCCCTTTATCAGACAACTTGTAGCCCAGGAAATCCACCTCGGTCACGTCGAATTGGCACTTCTCCAGCTTGGCATAAAGCCTATGTTGCTGTAGCCTGCTCAGCACTTCCTTGACGTGTCTGTCATGCTCCTGCTGCGATTCCGAAAAGATCAGGATGTCATCCAAGAAACAGACGCACGTCTTGTAGAGGAGCCCCGCCAACACGTGATGCATGAAAGCTTGAAAAACGTGGGAGCCATTTTGCAATCCAAAAGGCATAACTCTATATTCGTAGGTGCCCAGGGGCGTGAACATGGCTGTCTTCCACTCATCTCCCTCCCGCATGCGAATGAGGTTGTATGCCCCTCGCAGGTCCAACTTGGTGAACACTCTGCCCTTCCGTACCTTTGCGAGGAGGTCGTCGATTCGGGGCATGGGGAAGTCCGATGGCTTGGTCACACTGTTCAAGATGCGAAAGTCCACTACAAGTCTTTTTTGGGGCGTGTCCCGCTTCTTAACAAAGAATACCGGACTGCCCCCCGCTGCCTTGGACTCTCGGATGAAACCGCGCTCCAAATTATGATCTATGAACTCTTTGAGTTCCTGCAGTTCGTCCTCAGACATGGAATACAGCTTCCCTTTGGGCAGCGCCGCCCCCGGCAGCAGGTCAATTTTGCAGTCATATGGTCTGTGGGGGGGTAGCCTGTCTGCCTCTTTCTCGCAGAAAACCTCCAAAAATTCTGCGTACTTGTGGGGAACCGCTTGCAGCGTGCCTAGCTGCAGCTGTGACTCCTCTTCCCCTCCTTCCTGCCTGGGCACGATGCAGTGTTCAGCGCAAAAGGAAGAGCCGAAGGTCAGCTGCCTCTGGTACCAAGCCAGCGTCGGGCTGTGCTTGTCCAGCCAACTCATGCCCAATACAATGGGCGTGTCCGATAGTTGAGTGACATTGAAGCTGATGATTTCCCTGTGATTCCCAAGTCGCATCACCATTGGTGGCGTCTGCTTCACCACTTGCCCCCCTAGCAGCTCCCTGCCATCCACCGTGACAACCTGCAGGGGCAGCGTGGCAGGCAGCAACTGTATAGCGTGCCGGTCGACAAAGTCCTGCCCTATAAAGTCCGCATTGCTTCCGGAGTCAATGGTGATTGGCACGTCCATGGTGATTCCATTGGGCAGCTGGAGCGACGCGGTGAGCTTCACTACCGGTTTGGGCGGGAGGGGGTCCATGGGCTGTAAAATCTCTGGGGACTGCTTCACTGACACGTCTGGCTGGGCCCCAGTGCCTCTTCTTCCAACCAGACTCCTTCGTTTCCCTGCTGTGGTTGTCCTTGCTGCGTTGCTGCAGTTACCATTGCTGAGGCTGCAGTGTGCTTGTGGAGCCTCTGGGGACACTCTTTCGCCATATGCTGTGGATCATCGCAGATGTAACACTTCCTGTTCCCTCTAGGAGGCTTCGCTTTCACTGCTGCCGGTGCTAGGGCTCTGGCTGCTGACTGAGCCCTTGCACCTCCAACCTCCATAGGTTCCGCTCCTCCTCCTGGCGGAGGCGTGGATTGCGCACGCGCTGCTTCTCTGGGAAGGAAGGAGGAGCCCCTGGCTGGTTCGCGCCCTCCACGCCCTTCGTCCCTGCTCCACGGACGTCCTTCCAGCCGCACCCCCACCGCCAGCGCCCTCTGAACGATCTCCTGCGTGGTCCGGGGTCTCTCCCCCCTCGCAATTTCATCTTTAACCGAGCCGTGCAATCCCTCCCAAAACAGGTCTCTTACAGGAGCCGAATCTCTGTCCCATTCCAGGGCACTGACCAAAGCGAAAAAGCGGGCATGGTACTGCCTTACGCTGGCCCTCCCTTGCTTCAGTCCATGTATCTCCTGCCGAGCAAGATCCACGTCAATGCTTGATAAAAAGCACCCATCCATCGCTTTAATAAAGGCATCCGCATTTTGGAGCGCCGGATCCTTATCTCTCCACAAATTGCGCAGCCATGCTTTAGCATCTCCATGCAAATGGGACATGATGAATCCCACCTTCTCTTGCTCATCTCTAAAGTCTTTGTTCAGCAGTTGCAGTGCACACATTACATCTGCTCTAAAGTTGGGGTACTGTTGCAAATTCCCATCGAAGTGAGAGACCAGACCGCCTGTTCGTCTCCCCAACCCAATCCCCTCCGGTTTGGGTGTCAGTTGCCCTTGCTTCGTAAGCACTTCCAACCTGACCTGGAGATCCCTGTAGGCGGCAGCTGCGTCCTCCTCTCTCTTCCTGGATGCAAGAGCCTCGGCATTCAGTCGTGTCACTGCTTCTCTGAGTTCCACTATCTGCTGTTCGGCCGTCATGTTGTCTGCCGTTCGTGAGCTCGCTAGTAGGCACCCGCTTTCTCTCCTCTCCGCGAGGACGTAGATGCCCACAATCTAGAGATGGAGCTTACTGTCAGAGCTGCTTCCAGATCCTAGCTCACAGAGGATCACGCTAGCCAGCGATCATTAAATAAAAGTCTTTATTGAGTTACAGTTTCCATTCTCAAGCTGCTGCGTGCAACTCTACGTCTCATGGTTAGATCGGCGAAGCTCCATCTGAGTCTCCGCCCCTTGTACACCAACTTAATATCCTAGCCTTGCTCCACCTTTTCCGCCTGACTGTTCTTCTCTGGGTCCCTCTGCCCCCCGGGGTCTCTTCCTTCCGGGATTCCTCTGACGCTGACGCTGACCCCCCTGACTCTTCTCCCTCCTTTCGGCGGGCTTTAGGACCTGGCTCCCTTTCCGGGCTGCCAACTGCGCCACCTTCCTGTGCATTTGAACTTGGCACGCGCGCCCAACCTTCCACCTTCCGTCTGACCGTTTCTTCGCTCCCCGATGGAGGTGTGGCCACTCCTGACTCGTGCCCTCCCCCCTGTTGTGAGCTGCCAGCGCTTGATCCCTGGCGCCCTTCCTCTTCCCTGCTCTCTGGCGGTGACGCTGGTCCTGATTTCCAACTGCTCCCCTCTGAGTCCCCTCTGGCTCTATCTTCCTGGGGTGTCCCCCTAGGCTCCCCCCTTGCCCTGGCCACTGGTGCTCCTTTCTGTGAATCTTCTGATTCACTGGAAAGACTCGGAGATCTCGGGTCGTCGTCATCACTCATCTTTTCTTCTGCCTCCTCTCCCTCGCTCTCTGTTTCCTCCCTTGCCCTTGCCTCTGCTCCTGAACCCCTGACAACTGATAACTGGTTGTTTCAGTCAGTATGGTTTTAATTAGAGCTATGTTTTGTTCTATAAACAGAACAGCCATTGTAACTTTGCTTTTATTTTTTTAACAAGAAAAGCTGCTTTCTACAGCTTGCGTAAATTTTTGTGGAGAACATGGATGTTCTTTCTCTCTTCATAAATCTACATATCTTGTGGGGGGAAAGGGAATAAGTTATATGGAGCTTTGAAGCCACCGGGAAACATATTCAACCATTCTGTTCACAACCACACCGTACAGTTAAAGCAGTAGCATGCCACTTTACGTTTCCGAGCACAATTCAAAGTGTTGGTGCTGATCTTTAAAGCCCTAAACAGCCTCAGCCCTGTATACCTGAAGGAGTGTCTCCACCCCCACCATCCAACCCGGACACTGAGGTCCAGCGCCAAGGGCCTTCTGGCAGTTCCCTCACTGCAAGAAGCGAAGTTACAGGGAACCAGGCAGAGGGCCTTCTCGGTAGTGGCACCCGCCCTCCCATCAGATGTCAAGGAAATAAACAACTATCAGACTTTTAGAAGACATCTGAAGGCTGCCCTGTTTAGGGAAGTTTTTATGACTGATGTTACATTAAAACATTTTTAATCTTTTGTTGGAAGCTGCCTAGACTGGCTGGGGAAACCCAGCCAGATGGGTGCAGTATAAATAATAAATGGTTGTTGTTTAACAGTCATTGCTTCCCGCAAAGAATCCTGAAAACTGCAGTTCATTGAGTGAGAGTGGTTAAGAGATTCCTCACAGAGTTGAAGCACCCTTCGCAAACTACAGTGCTGAGAATTCTTTGGGCGAAGCCATTACTGTTAAAATAGTGCAAGAGTGCTTTAAATACACAGCAAGGACATGACATCTCTCTGTAGCTGAGAATTGCCAAGCCTTTCAAACATACATTTCTACCGTAAGGGCTGAGATTCATGAAATGCTGGATTCTGCTTTCTCCAAACTTGATATATTGGACATGTTTGGTAGCAATAAGGTTTTGGCTTTATTTCTCGGTTTGCTAAGTCTGCTAAGCACTAACAGCATGGTATTATTTCCGGCTTCTTTCAGATTTGGAGAAGGGAGTCATCGATGCCTACAAGAAAATGAAAGACTTCCTTCCTGGCAGTAGCTGGCACCCTGGGCATGTTACAGAAGGTTTACCTCCTGACCACGCTGATGTGGTCATTGTTGGGGGTGGAGTAATTGGCTGGTCTATTGCCTTCTGGCTGAAGATGAAAGAACCACAGAGAAATGCATATCGAGTAGTGGTGGTGGAGAAAGACCTTAAGGTCATTTAACATCTGAGATCAATAATGGGGGTCTTGGGGAACGTTTTCAAACATCAGGTTTGTTAAGTGTTGGGCTTACTTTGTGCGATAGAGGCAATGAGCCATTAATATGCGTCCAAAAGACACGCATGGCGACAAACCCGGAAGTGACAGGACAGCGTCATTAATAGGGAGGAACTGGTGTGGAAGGGGGCAAGAGGGCGCTGATACCGCCTCCACCAACGCAGGGCCCAGGGACAGAACACCCACACAAAATGGTCATTGACGGTATTCAGGTCCCTTCTAGAAAGATGAATTGCATTAAAGTGCATTTCTGAAGGTGTGCTGTAGTACTTAGTGTCAGACTTGGCCCATGGAGACCTGCTTCAAATCTCTGCTCAGCCATCATGCTATCTAGGTGACTGAAAGCCAACCACACATTCTCAGCTTCACCTGCCTCACAGCTTTAGTTGTAAATATTAAACAGAAGGGCAGGGAGAGAGAACTCTGAATTCTGCCCTGTACTTCTTGGAGGCAGGGCAGGATAAATAAGTAATCAGGGTGGCCGTTCATTATGTTAAATGTAGAAATAGTAGGTGACCTTTTGAATTGCAGATTGATAATGCTGCAACAGCAATAATGGGCATTCACCATTTTGTCCTGCCAGGGAATCTCTTCCACAATTGCCTTTTATTTTCTTGCTGCTCTTTATATTACTGAAATGTTTCTGGGAGAGGGGATTTGACTATGGAGCTAAGTGACAGCATCATTTTCTGTTTTGCTTCTTTGCAGTATTCCAAAGCATCTACAGTACTCTCTGTAGGGGGAATACGCCAGCAGTATTCGATTCCAGAAAATATCAAGATGTGCCAGTTTTCGGCAAACTTCCTGCGTACCATCAACGTATGTCATAATGTCTGGGTGTTTGTGGGAGTGTTGGTGTGGAGGATTCTCACACTTGCTTCTGTCAGCGGTCTGCCTTGCATCCTCTAGAAAAGGCAAATGGGCCATCGGTCCATCTTGAAGGAGACAAGATATGGGAATGTGCAACTACTTCGATATATACAGTACAGTGGTGGAGTGTTTGAATGCACTGAATAACCATGGTGCAGTTTGCTCCACTGCCCTTGTCCTAATAACTCAGTCACCCTAGCATCCACATACAGATCTGAATCTATCAATTGGCATCCCAGTAGCAAGTTATTCAAACAGAAAACACTGGTTTTTCTTCCTGATTTTGTCTCAACTCCATTAAGAGTGCTATTGGGTAACCATATACTATACACTTTCTAGATCAGAAGTTAAAGTTGTACATTTCTGTTTATATACTGTTGGGAATTTTGGACATGTGTCATTCTTGAAGCTTCTTCGGTTTTAATTTATCGCCCCGTATACATGCATGGATTGTTTCTTTTGTCTATTATTTTTCTCCTAAATCCTCCGGCCATTGTTACATCATGTGTGCTTGAGAGATGCTAAGAGTTGGCATATCATAATGGTCAAGTCTGAAGTCCTAAGCACACTTATTAGAGAATGTCCCACTTTTAGTAAACGTGCTTGGAATTGCACTTTTAAGAATGAAGCATAAACCAGTTCAGATATTTTCTTTGCCATGATCAAGTAGTCCTAGATAAGCCATTATCCCCCTCCCCCATAGCTTCTCATCTAGAATATGCGGATAACAATAATGCACTGTTGTGTAAGGACTACATGCAGGGGTCAGCAAACTTTTTCAGCAGGGGGCTGGTCCACTGTCCCTCAGACCTTGTGGGGGGCCAGACTATATTTTTGGGGGGGAATGAACGAATTCCTATGCCCCACAAATAACCCAGAGATGCATTTTAAATAACAGCACACATTCTACTCATGTAAAAACATGCTGATTCCCGGACCGTCCACGGGCCAGATTTAGAAGGTGATTGGGCTGGATCCGGCCCCCGAGCCTTAGTTTGCCTACCCATGGACTACAGTGATCATAAAGCTTTTTAAACGCTCAAGAAAAGAGCTATAGCAGTGATATGTATTCCTGTAAGTTTCCCACTCCATCCCATCCTGAAGACAGCAATCCTTGAAATTGTAAACAGATTATCTTTTTGTTCCAGCAATACCTTGGTGTTGTCACCCAGCCACCCATAGATATTCAGTTTAACCCATCGGGCTATCTCTTCCTGGCTTCAGAGGATGGAGCTGCTCTGCTGGAGGAGAATGTTGGAATTCAAAGGTATGGGGTTCTGAGGATCCTTTGGGTAAAAGTTTCTTAGAGAGAAGAAACAGTGATAGGCATGTATGTATGAATGAGGTATTTGAAAATGTTACGTTCTTTTAAAGCCATAGTGGTTTTCTGCCCCCAGCATTGAGATCACCTCTGGTAATTTTACCTATTTGCTCACGCAGATTATTTCAAAATTACTTTTTTTGGAAAGTAGACTTTTTGACTTTAAAAATAATAACATAAATTGCCCCTTCCTGCCTTTATTAGAGCATCTTTTAAATTGACAAAATGGATTTCCCCCCCATCTTGTGCATTCTGATGAGCGTTCTTTAATGGTTTGTTTGCTTGCGTTTTTCAGGAGGGAAGGAGCAGAGATCTCACTACTATCACCGGCACAACTGAAAAAGAAGTATCCGTGGTTGAATACAGATGGAGTAGCTTTGGCTTCCATTGGTACTAGACTGCTGAATCTCCATCTTTCCTAAAGATTAATAGCACTGCTGTCTCAAGTAAACAGTTTAAAATAAAAATGCTCTGTTCTTCTTTTTTGTATGCTTAACTTACAGGGACTCTAGAATGAGCAAGCCCCCATTTCTCCTATTTTCTGCTAACAGCTTCCTTATGAGTAGCTAGTCCAGTACTGGTCCTTCAACCCCTGCCCCATCAGCTTCATTCTCACTCAGATCCATAGTCAGAAATGTTGGAGAGCCATATGTCAGGGCAAAATGGCACAACCCATGAATATTAGCGCAATTATCTCATTTATTAAATAGTTTAAAAGAAAAAAAATACATTTCAATAAAATGTGCTCGTGCTTTTATCTACACATCTATCCAATGGCTGCAAAGGCAATAAAAACACTGAAAGCTGAGAGCAGATTTTCTGCTTATTGAGAATTTTGATAGATTTCTGCCTACACATTTTCTTACTTGGTATTCTGAAGTGTCTCTTAAATGAGAGTCTCACTATTATTCCTGCTGTTGCCAGGGCCCCATCCCCTTCTCATGTTATTGCCTGGTTTCCTAATATCTGGTCATATTTTCTGGGTTCTGTCACATTTCTTTTAGTGACCAAGAGACAGAGCTGCAGATAAGAGCAAACCTGGACCAAATTGCCTCTTCTAACACTGCTAACTGTTTGGCAAAGTACAATGGAGGTTACTTGTTACAGTCAAACCTTGGTTCTCGAACAGCTCTGTTTTCAAACACTGAGAACCCAGAAGTAAATGCTCTGGTTTTCAAACGTTCCTCAGAACTCAAATGTCCGATGGGGCTTCCACTTGAGTGCAAGAAGCTCTTGCAACCAATTGGAAGCTGCGCCTCGGTTACTGAACGTTTCTGAAGTCAAATTATCTTCTGGAACGGATTATGTTCAACAACCGAGGTTTGACTGTATAAGAAATCTTGCAGGGGGTGGGGGTTGTTCTGTTTTGTTCTGGGCTTTTTTACTGAGTTTGCCTGTTGGGAAAGATCAATTATTCTTAGCCAACCAAGAGTGCAATTCAGAAATGTTCAGAGTATGGCTGCAGAATAGGTGTCATGGCAATGTAATTCTAAACTAGGTTGCCTTTCTTGCGTTCTGTTTTGTCGTCTTAAGGCTTGGAAAATGAGGGATGGTTTGACCCCTGGACTCTTCTCAACGCTTTCCGGAACAAAGCAATATCATTGGGTGTCTACCAGAGCTGCGGCGAAGTGAAATGTGAGTCTTGTCACCCTCACTTGGTATTGCAAGCACACCATCATTACCACTGAATTGTGTTGGGCAGCTCAGCTCCTGGCACCAGGGGGCAGAAACCCTATTCAGTACAATCTTACCTTGGTTCTCAAACAGAATCCGAAACCGTTAAAAAACCAAGGCACAGCTTCCAGTTGGCTGCAGGAGCAGTGGAATGCCCTCCAACCGTATTGTTTAAGCACCAGGCAGAAACATTATTATTTACCTAGATAGTTCTGCAGATGTTAATGATTTAAACTGAGCGAGTCTATTTTAAAATTAAAGTTTCACTGTTTTGTATATTTGTTTTATGCTGTATACCAGGTGTGGGGAGTCTTTGGTTCTTCAAATATTAAGGTAAAGGTAAAGGGACCCCTGACCATTAGGTCCAATCGTGACCGACTCTGGGGTTGCAGTGCTCATCTCGCTTTACTGGCTGAGGGAGCCGGCGTACAGCTTCCAGGTCATGTGGCCAGCATGACTAAGCCGCTTCTGGCCAACCAGAGCAGCGCACGGAAACGCCGTTTACCTTCCCGCCGGAGTGGTACCTATTTATCTACTTGCACTTTGACATGCTTTCGAACTGCTAGGTTGGCAGGAGCAGGGACCGAACAACGGGAGCTCACCCCGTCAGGGGGATTCGAACCGCCGACCTTCTGATCAGCATGTCCTAGGCTCAGTGGTTTAACCCACAGCGCCACCCGCGTCCCTATAGTAGTTCAAATATGGCTGAACTACAAATCCCATTATCCCTAGCCATTGGCCATGCTTGCTGCAGTTGATGGGATCTGCAGTCTAGTAACAACTTGTTGTATTATTTTACTGTTGTTAGCCACTCTGAGCCCGGCTTCGGCTGGGGAGGGCGGGATATAAATAATTTTTATTATTATTATCTGGAGGACCCAATGTTTACACACAGCTGCCGTATACCATCCTGAAATCTGATCTAATGAAGGGGGGCTACAAAAAATGCTTCAAATATTTTACCCAAGGGATTGGAAGCCCTCATTTTTCCATGTCTTAGATTTCAAAGTTGAGCCAAAGCAAAGTTGCTTCTGTATGTTCTTTTTCATCATCTGCAGCTTTCGACTTGTATACAGAAGAACTGAGGACACATGATGGGGATCGTATTAATTTCTCCCGTATCAAGGGTGTTAATGTAAGTCATTATTTGAACTACTTCAATTAAAAGTAGGGGCAAGATGTGCTGAGTAGAAGCTTCCAAGAAGAAGCTCACAGAAAGCCCTCAATTTTTTTAAAAAATTATAATTTTTATTAAAGGTTTTATTGGGTAGTCTTTTCTACTTATCAGTTACGGTATGTTTGATGTGAGGGCCTCTCAGAACTTCTGTTTCTGTGAGGTTCTTCTGTAATTTTGCAGAGCTAACGAGAGTTTACAAAACTAAAAAGAACTGTAGTACAGTATTGTCTGCCCTTGAACTTTTGACAGAACAGATAAAGTAGGCAGGCTTGTGGCCACTGACGTCTTAGATGGCAATATTACATATTAACAATTGTTCAAGGTCCAGTATTGTACTGGGCAGGAGAAGGGCTGGAAATGGGGCTTTTATATCATTTCAGGCTTCTTTGTGTATCCCATGCTGCAGTGCTACCTGCTTCCCTGGCTCTGTTACAGGGCTAAGGAACCTGTGGCTTGCCAGATGTTGGTTGCTGGTGGTTGCAGGTGATGGGAGTTATAGTCCAGCAGCATCTGAAGGTCCACAGCCCTGCTCCACTAGCCTAAAGGAAAAGCCAATCTAAGATATAGGTATGTGTTCAGTAGTCTGCACTTTGCCCTCCCCCCAAAAAGCTTGGCAACTGCTCTTCTCTCCCTAAGTGAAGTGGCTCCAGTGTTAGCTCAGTTTAAGACTGCCATGCAAATGTACTGAAGGTATACATGGATGCCAACAATTTCTGGCATTGTTCTCTGGGGTTTTCTGGCATGTCCCTTGCAGTGTACTTTGCCAGGCTTGTGTGTGACAGGAAAAAGAGGTGGAATGCACAATAGCAACTAGACAGGAAATCCCAACATTTTTCATAATGGAACAAGAAGTAAATCAGAAAGCTCTCCATCACTTCCACGATACAGCAAATGCTTGGTCACAGATCCTGTGACATCTCCCTGGCTTTTTTTCCTTTTTGCTTGTGTATTCCCCATTGTCATCTGGAAAACCCGTGTCAGATAGGGTATTTGCTTGCCTAATGAAACAGTTACCAGGTCCTCCCTACTGTGTTATCCTCTAGGTCCAGATGCCCGACAGTATAGAATCCACCAAAATAGAATGTGGTTTTGTGGTGAATGCAGCAGGAGCTTGGTCAAGCAGTGTGGCAGAGATGGCTGGCATTGGAACTGGGCCGCCACACTCAATGCTGGGCATCAGGCTTCCTGTGGAACCCAAGAAAAGGTATGGCTAAGCCTAGTATTCATGCTGCTTTGGAGTTCATATCTTAAATACCTATTAAATGGTAACCATATATTGTGATAGGGATGCGGGTGGCACTGTGGGTTAAACCACAGAGCCTAGGGCTTGCCGATCAGAAGGTCGGTGGTTTGAATCCCCGCAACGGGGTGAGCTTCCGTTGCTCGGTCCCTGCTCCTGCCCACTTAGCAGTTCGAAAGCACCTCAAAGTGCAAGTAGATAAATAGGTACCGCTCCGGCAGGAAGGTAAACGGCGTTTCCGTGCGCTGCTCTGGTTTGCCAGAAGCGGCTTAGTCATGCTGGCCACATGACCCGGAAGCTGTACGCCGGCTCCCTCGGCCAATAAAGCGAGATGAGCGCTGCAACCCCAGAGTCGGCCACGACTGGATCTAATGGTCAGGGGTCCCTTTACCTTTTTTTATATTGTGATTCTCAGATTTGTGAGGGCTGCCAGCATGATTCACTTTGAAGTTAGGGCCAGAGTTGGGTTGGACTCGATGGCCCTTGTGGTCTCTTCCAACTCTATGATTCTATGAGTTTTTGTCCTGTTCCTCTGTTGCCACACATGATAGACCTACACTTCTTATTTTTCTAAATCTGTGGCTCTGCAGATCGGTTGTAGTCCAGCAACATGTGGTGGGGCCACAGTTTCCCGCCCCTGATCCAAATGGTTAGACAGCTACTGCTCCTCCTTCTTTAAAGTTTGCTAGTAAAACATAGATTACTGGAATTGGTAACTTTTTCCTAGCACATCTGCCTTCTTTCATATTTCACCCTTAAATCTGTGTGTGTGTGTGTGTGTGTGAGAGAGAGAGAGAGAGAGAGAGAGAGAGAGAGAGAGAAAGAGAGAGAGAGTGATAAGAGCACATGCCTTGTATACCAGATATTCCTGGTTCAGTCCCGGGCTTTTCAAGTTGAAAGGATCTTTGCTTGCAGAGCTGGAAAAGAGACCTTTGCCTGAGATTTGCTCCTAATTGAACTAAACAGTGCCAGGCCAGAAGGATCAATGGCTTTGTTTCTAAGGCAGCTTTAGCAATCATCATCAGAGGCTTTTCTTTGTGTGCCTCTTCCACAAGAGGTCCAGAGGGTGATAATATGAAGAACAGGTCTTTGCTGAGATTCCTTTCTATTTGTGGAATACTCTCCCCAAGGAGAGACGCCAGGCAAAAAATATTCCTCTTCTCCCAGGCCATTGGCTAATTAAACAATCTACGGGCTTTTAAACTGGGGTTTTTTGTTTGTTATGGTATGCATTTTTGTGTTTTCATATTGTAAACCATCCTGTGATCCTTGGATGGAGGGTGGTATAGAGATTTAATAAATAATAATAAGAAGAAATGAAATGAAAGACAGCTCTTACCTTGCCTGTTGTAATTTCAAGGTCCAAGCTCATGTGTCATGCCCTGTGGCTACTCTTTATCCCTCTTAGGTTGCATGAAGATCTAGTATTTTGGTCTTGATTAAATGCTGGAGCTATTTTCTCTTTGTCCTTGTGCTGCTAGGTATGTCTATGTCTGGCACTGCCCTGATGGACCTGGCTTGGAGTGTCCTCTGCTAATCGACACCACAGGAGCTTACTTCCGGAGGGAAGGCGTGGGTGGCAACTACCTTGGAGGCTTAAGCCCTACGGAAGTGAGTTTACCATGATTTTATTGGGAGCTGACTCTTAGGAAGCCACAGCAGCCCCCTGGATTTCAGTGTCTGGGCAGAATGATGGGTAAGACAACTGAGTAAGCATTGTGGTTCAACAGGGATTTGAATCCAGATCTGTCTTGGTCAAAGCCCAGTGCTATTCACTGCTCCACACTGACAGCTGAAGTCTACCCAAAGCCTATCTGAGCATGCTGTAGTTTGGGACTTGGCTACTGCATTTGAGTTGCTCTCTATCTGCCCTGTGGCTGCACTTTTCTAAGGGAGGTTCAAAATGCAAACAAGATTTCCAGCTGCCATGATTGTAATTTTCTGGTGCCCAGAATTCAGCTTCTTGTTCTTTCTTCTTAGGAGGAAGAGCCAGATATCCAGGACCTGGAAGTAGATCATGAGTTCTTCCACGATAAAGTCTGGCCCAAGCTGGCTCACCGGGTGCCAAACTTTCAATCCTTGAAGGTAATGATTGACTTTCTCAAGGAGGTGTTTAAGGAGTTAACTCCTTAAAATTTATTTTGGGGCCTGGTGCAGACATACTGCCCACTTATGGTTAATCACCTTGCAGATTTCACTTCCTCATATCTTGTGTTGCCCTTCTATTTATTTCTGTTTTGAGCTAACTATGATCAACATTTCATCTACCTCATTAGTCTTCAGGCCCCTCGTTGTCTTTGATTCTGACAATCCAGTGGTACCTCGGAAGTTGAACGGAATCTGTTCCGCAAGTCCGTTCGACTTCCAAAACGTTCAGAAACCAAGGTGCGGCTTCCGATTGGCTGCAGGAAGCTCCTGCAGCCAATCAGAAGTTGCGTTGGACATTCAGGTTCCAAAGAACATTTGCAAACCAGAACACTCACTTACGGGTTTGCGGCGTATGGGAGCCAAACCGTTCGACTCACAAGGCGTTTGGGATCCAAAGTACGACTGTATAAGTTTTGAATTTGGACTGGGTATGTTTGCTTCGGTGAATTTTGTGATGAGGTCAGAACGGACTAGTGGTCCTCTGCTGGTATAATCATTCTCTGCAAGCAATACAACTGTTTCAACTTATTCCTCCTTGTTCCTGTAGGGTGAGTTGATAGTTGTACATTAGCCACAGTGAGTTTGCAATCTGGCTAGGAAGACTTGTCTTCTAGGGTGTTTCGCAGCCATTGACACTATTTCACTTCACATATTACACTAAACCACTGGGATGGGAAACATTTAGCCCTCCAGATGTTGCTAGATTTCAACTCCCATCATCCCTGACTGTTGGCCATAATGCTGTTTGATGTGAACTAGAGTCCAGTAATTTCTGGAGAGTCGCAGTTTCCCCACTCCTGGGCTCATGTGTTCCTTCTCTCTCCTCCCAGCTGCAAGAGAGGAGATGGGGAACTGAGGAACTCAAGGCTCACAGCTGCTTGTTTCATGTTTTGCACATCTTGCAAACCACTCTAATAATAAAATAATTTGGTTTTTAACCTTCTGGATTACCCAGGATGATTGTAGGCCATCCATCAATTACATATTTAAAGTAAAAGTCACATTCTTAGGATGTCAAACTCTGCAATTCTTGCAGGTTAGCACCAAATCACAAAGATCTTAGACCTTTCATCTCTATCTTGCTTTTCCCTCTTGAGTTCTAGACATAGCCTTTTATCCCTCTTGTTCAGCTAGGAATAACTGGCTAGGATTCAGTATCTAAGTAGTATACTTAGTGGGTATACTTACTGGTGGGTTTAAGAGTGCAGCCTTGTCTGTTTCTGTGGGTCTGTCCCTGAGATCCTCTGTTAGTCCTGTCGTTGACAGTTCAGGGACTGTATCTTGTGACTGAAAGAGCTTTATCTTTATCTCATGACAGGTGAAGAGTTCTTGGGCTGGTTACTATGACTACAACATCTTTGACCAGAGTCCTGTGATTGGTGTGCACCCACTGGTGGAAAACCTCTATTTTGCCACAGGCTTCAGTGGACACGGACTTCAGCAGTCTCCAGCTGTGGGCCAAGCCCTAGCTGAGCTCATAATTGATGGGAAATTCAAGGCCATTGACCTAAGCATATTCTCCTTCAACAGGTTCTTCAAAGGGAACAAGGCTGTAGAAAGGAATATCATCTAAGTGCTTTAGAGAGCTGTGTATCTTGATGGCAAGTCCCAGCTCTTTCTGTTCTTCCCTACTTTCTTTCCCAGATTAATGACTACATGCCCATGCAGCACTTCGTAAAGACTGTTCAGATTCCCATACTATTCCTACAAGTGTTGCACTGCACAGCTCCACATCATTTGAGTGGGCCTCAGACAGGATAAACTCCTTGTGTAGGATTGCTGCTTCTCCATTTTTACCCATGTAACAATTGAAAATTCAAGTAATAATAATAATAATAATAATTTTATTATTTATACCCCACCCATCTGGCTGGGGTTCCCCAGCCACTCTGGGCGGCTCCCAACAGAGGACTAAAAACAGAATAGAACATCAAACATTAAAACTTCCCAAAACAGAAAGTCCAATACAGCTATAGATCAAGACACACTAAATCAGGGTGATCCAACTTTTCATACCATGTTGGCCGCAAGAGCCAAGTGGGTGTCTCCATCGTGCCAATTACAGGTTAAGAGCATGAGTCCTTCTGAATGGGGTCCCTCAGGTCTGCTGCTGTTTGTGCAGCTATTCAGGTGGCTCTAGGAAGCCTAAAAGCAGTGTGTTGAAGGACTAGCCTTCCTCATCCCCAACTCTGCTTTTTTGCTGGCATCTGGTATTTAGAGGTAAACCACCTCTGAATGTGCAGTTTGTGCTTTTATGTTCTACCTGCCATTAAAAGACTTGTGATCAAATTATTTTTTTTTTAAAAAAAACCCAATATGGGGTTTCTAATAGCCCACTGAGCAAGAGATTGTCAGTATGTTTGGGGACATGGAGAATATGCAACAGCACTTTTTTTTTACAGCCTTTCAGCTTAACCTACCTCACATGGTGGTTGTGGGGATTAAGTGAGGAAGGGGAGAACCATGCACACCACCTTGAATTCTTTGGAGGGAAAAGTGGGATATAAATGCAGTAAGTGAATGAATAAAGAATGACTCCTAATGGTCATGGCCTGAGCAATTAAGCTTTGTATAATAATTGATGTTTTTATTCCCTTGCATGGGGAAGGTGTCCTTCCTTTCCACCAGGCTGCTGATTAACACGAGTCAGGAACAGTCCTGGATTTATGTAATGTGGTACAAAAAAGTTGAATTTAGGTTCATTGGGTCCTTGATTCAGAAAGAAAATTTCCAACACTTAACAACCCCTCCCTAAGAAGATCCGTCACACAACTGATAGCAAGTGAGATAGAAGAATAAGCTGTGTGGAAATAAATAAATCAATAACTAAATGCTTTGCTTAGCGGAAGATCTGGAAAGGAAATGAAAGGCTTTTGGATGACGCAGTTCTAATTGAGAACCGCCATTATGAGCAGGCTTTGTTGCAGGATTTACGATCAAGGGGGGGAGGAAGCCACGGTTTTGTTAACATATCTGAATTCTACGTTTGATCTGGCAAGAACTCCCCTGAAGAGACTGATGTATGGAGCAACAGGTCTGGGAAAGTTAATGAGCAGACGCCTAGACTGTATTTTATGGGGCTTGCTGAAATGGCGTCTGCCGTTTGAACAGGACTTTTGGATTAGTGTGAAAATCCACACAGGACTATAATAATGTTCGTTTCAACTCACTTGTGGAGATAATCTCAGAGGTTATAAAGAAAGGGGGGGGATGATAACAACAAGAAGATTGGAAGATTTGTAAAGGATAACAAAGAGATGGAAAGATGGGACTTGTGAACATCAAAGCAGCACAAATATGAGAGGATTGGACCCTTTTCTGAACTTGAAGCATGGGTACCCCCAACAAAAATTGAAAATTCGGCTAAATATTTGGAAATATTTGGAGTTTATTATGTAATGGTATAATTTGGAATTAATGTGATATGATTGGTTTGTCAATTGGAAATTTAATAAAAATTATTCTTAAAAAAAAAAAGAAAATTTCCAACACTTGGTTATTTTGGATAACCTTAGAACTGAGGTCATCGGAACTATGTTTCGAAGTGGAAGAAATGAACTATTTTCACCCTTATCCCAGAAATCAGGCTGACTTTTTACTGTTTCTATATACCATTAAAAAAACAACTGCAGCAGCATTATTGGGGGTTAAAAGAATGAGTTTTCTTTTTTTACAGTTGGAGGTAGAAAAGGAAAGAAGGTCTGTAAAGTTATTTCAAAGAGTGGAAGGCAGTTTAAAAGGGAGAACCAATTTCTGTTGAATGCATTCCTTCCACTCCTGCTTTTTCATTTCGATTCATTTTTCTGGCAAGTACTGACAGTGAGGCAAAAGACATATGGGGGTGTACTATGGGAAGCAGCCTCTCTCAAACCAGTTCCAACTCTGAAGAACTGTACCTTCAGCCTAATCAGTGCTTGCTAATTTTGGTTGAGAAGGGAAGATTTCATAAAAAGCATAATGGCACCAAGAGTTTAATGAGGGAAGGAAAAGTTCCTCAGAAACATGCTGTGATGGAAAAATTGATATTCACAAGGTAACGGAGAGAGTTGTGAATACAAGATAATTGTTTTGAGCAATTTTATTTTAGAATATTGCAAGTTACCTTTCCAGCCCCCTAAATGCCAAGTGAATTCATAATTTAAAAATTGTCACTTGAAGGCAGTCTAGTGTGTCTTCTCAGTAACTGTTCCTATCTGTCACTTAATCTGAAAATCCACAAGATATGCCTGTCCTGGGAGAATAGTAGCTTAGGATGCAGGGGGATATGGTATATTAAAATTTACATGCTTGCTTTTTAAAAAAAAAAATCCTGTAGTTCAGTAGCATGAAGTGGTTTGCATTGAAACTGTTGGTAAAACAGACTTCCGGGTTGGCGCGTCTGTCTAATGGCGGATTCCCTCCGAGTTCCGGAGGGAATCGGCTCAGCAGGGGATCGGGTCTTACCGTGCCGGCGACACGGGGACCCTCACAAACCACGTACACGGGGTACGTGGACATGGTGACTCGGCGGGCATCGTAAGCGCCCCCCCGACCCGTGAAAGAGCCTTTTTAAAGGCTAAGGATCGGGTGCCTGGGAGCGGCGTGGTGCTGTGAGTCTTCTGCTACCCCTGCCGAGCGAAGCCGCATGCCATTCTTCAGTCAGCGCCAACTTCTTCCTGCTAAATTTGGACTCAAAACTAAGAGCAACAACCCGTGAGTAATTTGAAAATTGGATTATAAATTTTTCGGATTGGATTTGGTACGAACGGAGGAGATGAAAAAAAAGGGAAGTCCGCCTCCTCCATATTGTTAACAGTGCAAGCAAGGATTTGACAACTAAAGTTGCGGGAAAACTTGTGAGACTGGATAAAAAATACAGACCTCACGGATTTAAAAGACCTAAGCTAAGGTGCTGGAGGACAAGAGATTACTTTGTTTGAAATTAAGTATCACCCTACTCAAGCCCGGGAACAATCCGAGCTAAGAGCCTGCTGAGACATAGATACTTTTGACAGCTGTCAAATTAGCTGTCAAAGTTGAAAGAACTGAAAATTGAAACTTTAACCGATTAAATTGCTACAAATTATTACAAATAAGGAAAGATCGACACAAACAAGTCTGACTTTTGGATCGGAGAGGGAAAGATCAAAAACCAGAATCCCTCTAGAGGGGACTCTTGGACATTGCAAGAATGGAACTAAAACAAGGAATACAGGAAATACGTGCTGGTTTGAAAGAGCTGATCTCTCTTGTGGGAAATTTGATACAGAGGAATGAGAAAGGCCTTGTTTTGTCTATGAGCCCACCAGACCCGAAGTTATCTGAAAATACACTAACTGATTTAGAAAGGGACTCATCGTTTGAAACACAGGCAGCTGGACAAGGGAAAGAACCCAAGATTGAGGAGGAAAAGACACCTGCCAAGCAAAAGGAGCTGAAGAAAGGGAAGGCTGAGACACCACATAAAGGAGAGGAGAGACCAAGATTTGCTAAGAAGAAATCTAAACTGACTAAGGTGAAAACAGGACTATTTGGGACATATAGATTTATGAAACAATGTTGGAATATGGGACACAAGCAAACAGGTTTAACTGAAAGAATCATCGCCAACATTGAGAAAATAAGTCTTCGATCCTGGGAGTTAAGCATGAGAGACTTTCGAAGAAATCGGCTGAAAGGAACTGTGAGAGACTTGCGCGCCTCGGACGTGAGATCACCAGGCTAGAAAGATGGACTAAATGTACTTTGATTAAGGATTGAAGCCGGGGGAGAAGGGTGGGACTTAACAGTCCGAAGGGGGTTGAAGTTTTTTTTTTTTTTTTTTTTCTATCTTTTAATTTTTATAGAATAAAGAATATTTTATAAGAATGGGGAATCCGTGGGGGGGAAAGGGTGGCAATTTTAGGAAAGGTATCTTTTTTTCTTTTTTAGAAACATGCTTATATCTTTTTTCTGTTCTTTTACTCTTATACAGAGGATTAAGGGGTATACGTTAATAAAATGCTAGCACAACAATTGAATTAAAGTATAATTTTATAATTAAAATGAATTTAATCAAACTAGGGTTAAGTAATTTTAATAAAATAAGGTACAGGATGTTTAGGGGAAAAACTTGCTAGAATAAATAAACTGGAGTTGGGAAACAATAGGAGGAGACGTGGGGAAGTCCTGAAAAGAAGTTACTGAAAATAAGTGTAAAGAGGTGAACCTCTTTTTCTTTTTCCTTTTTTTCTTTTTTTGGATGTATGTTTCTATGTTCCTGAGCTTTGATTCTTAATGTAATCTTTTCTGGAAAATTAATAAAGATTATATAAAAAAAAAAAAAAAATGAAACTGTTGGTAAAACAGAAGAAACAAGCTTTGCGTTTAGTAGCAGTTTAGTAGCTTTGTGCTGTTGGAACAAGCCACACTCCCAGGACCTGTCAGCGGAAGCATGCTGTACTCCAGCAAATGAACAATTGGAAACTCACTTTAAGATCAGGTGTTGAATGGGCTTGAGTGAATAGTCTTGCAGGCCATATTGAGGCTACCCTGCCAGACCAAATTTGGCCAGAGGTGTCTCCCCCCCCCCCGCCCCAGCACCATAGAAGATAAGCATGGAAACCCTGATGGGTTGTGTGACCTCACTTTCTCCCTAGTCGCACTTGCTGTCCAGAGGCAGAGTATGATAGAAGGGGTAGTATTTAACTTAGCCATTCTCCACCACTTCTAGCATTTTGAAAAGTTATTATACTGTGGGTATTGTTTTGGTTTTTTTAGTTTTAAGCCATAGTTTTCAACATGAGCCACTTTTAGGTGCTTTTGATCTTCACTTTCTTTGATCGCACTTCAGCTTTCAATAGAGCCTTCGGCCGCTTCTGGTTGGCATCTAAAAGAAAAAAACAATCCAAGTTGATTTGTGTGTAGCACTTTTCAATGTACAGCCTGCCTTTTACTTGATCCTAACCACCTTCTGCCATAAGGCCCCTGTTCTCCATTTTCCATTTAGATCCCTCTGTGTTCATGGCTTGATGCCAACAGCTGAGATCCAGTTTCCCTCAAATGAAGCTCCAAAATTTGACATAGGGCTGCTTGAAGATCAGAATTAAATTACTGTTTCTGTCACTCTGATGGAATCTAACCTGTATCTTGGGGGGGGGGGGGGAGAGACCATTAATTCTAATACCCACACTCAGCTGCAAGACCTCAGTGTGCCATGCACCAAGGAACTGTATGAACTTAAAGGTCAATGAGCTCAAAGCATCCACTCATAGGCTGCTGTTGTGGTTCTGCATGATTAACTGCTCTGGCTTCCAGCTGGCCTCTGTTAGGGCAGATAATTGCACTACATCTCCGGGTTGGACAGAGTTAATTCCATTCTACCCAATGCAAACTAACTGCATGCCCTCTGAGGTTGCCTCACTATTTCTCACTGCTCACAACCTTTCTCCTAAACAACAATTCCTGCATTAACATGGAGGCCTGCCTCCTTGAAAGGTGGCTAATTCCTTTTCACAATTAAAAAAAATCCAGTTCTTTTGGGTATTAGAATTTAGCCTAAAAGTGTTGATGGATGTCACCAGTCTTAGATGTTTGAGAACCGCAGTAATTCGAGATTATTAATAATTAAACTTGTTAGTCATTTTATCTTGCCCAAGACAACCCAAATCAACTTAAAAACAAAGAACCCACATAGATACATTAAAACCAAGGTGTGGGGAGAGGGAAATTAACATTTAAAACATCCCACCCACTCTAAAAGTCCATAGATAAAGGCCTGGGTATAGAGGGAAGTTTTTGACTGGCGCCTAGATATATAATAATGGTACCAGGCGAGCCTCCCTGGGGAGAGAGCATTTCACAAACTGAGCCACAACAAAAATGTCCTGTTCTCGTGTTGCTACCCTCTGGACCTCTCACTGAGGGGGCACACAAACAAGAGCCTCAGATGATGATTGCTAGATCCAGGTCAGTCAAGTTCAGTTCATATGGGGAGAGGCAGTACTTGAGGTATTGCAATCCTGAGCCATTGAAGGCTTTATAGGTCAAAACCAGCACTTTGAATTGGGCCTGGAAACCGACTGACAGCCAATGCAGTTGGGCTAAGATTGGTGTTACATGCCCTGGTGAGCAACGTGGCCACTGAATTCTCTGCCAGCTGAGATTGGAAAGATGGGTTGTGACAGGGCACTGTGCTGAGGCCATTACCTGTACAGGTAAAGGTAAAGGGACCCCTGACCGTTAGGTCCAGTCATGGCCGACTCTGGGGTAGTGGTGCTCATCTCGCTTTATTGGCTGAGGGAGCCGGCGTACAGCTTCTGGGTCATGTGGCCAGCATGACTAAGCCGCTTCTGGCCAACCAGAGCAGCGCACGGAAACGCCGTTTACCTTCCCGCCGGAGCGGTACCTATTTACTTGCACTTTGACGTGCTTTCGAACTGCTAGGTTGGCAGTAGTAGGGACCGAGCAACGGGAGCTCACCCCGTCGCAGGGATTTGAACCACCAACCTTCTGATCGGCAAGTCCTAAGCTCTGTGGTTTAACCCACAGCGCCACCCGCGTCCCTCCTGTACAGGTACCCCAAAGCCATAACAGCACTCTTGTTTTGACAAGCTTACCTTTTTTCCTTGTTTCATCCTGCGCTTCGGCAGCTGCACTCGGTGATCGCCGTGCATACGCTGCCTTCATCCGTTCGAGATTCTTTTTCCGCACTTCTTCGTGAGCAACAATGGGCTTGGGATAGTCTTCACCAATGATGCAGCCTGCACGCTCCTGCACGCTCCGTGGTGCTTTCCAAGGCTCATAAATGTAGTCACTTGGAAACTTCTTGAGGAAGGGGAGGTACTTCCTGCGTAGGTTGTAATGATAAAAGAGGAAGTCAGGTGTGTACGGGAAAAGGCTCAGGGCTTAGTGGCATAGTATGACAGCCTAATGCTTTGCAGAGTTAAAATCAATATTCTTAGGTCCATGTCTGCCCTGGAACAGGGTACAACCACTTGGCTCTCAGAAGTCAGAGAAGTGGTTGAATAATACTTTTAGTAGTTCAGAGAATAGCACCTTGCTAATGATAAGAAAAACTGAAATTAGACAAAGTAATGCACTTTTTGCTCTATACATATAGCAAAATTATTTTTCTCAATGCAGAATTTGGATTAATTTTTAAAGCATGGTGACGTCAAAGAATTCTGAAATTACAGATTGTAGAGACCTAAAAATCAACCAGATTACTCCTGCACTTACACCGGTTGCCTCTTAGGCACAGGCAAAGCTAAAAAGAGTTTCTCACCAATCCTGTAATAGCTTTCCTGTAATCACATTCATAGACACGGTTACTGTTCCCAGCAGTAAACATAAACTCTGCCAGATAACTTAATGCTGGTTTTAAGTGCTAAACTATTACACCTACTTTATATACTCTCCATTTTTGTCTGTCTTCTTGCCGAAGGCAATTGGTGAGTAGACACGGAAGAACTGGTGGAAA
>NW_028293222.1:0-31211 GCF_964106645.2 Podarcis pityusensis
AGTAAATTGTTTTCCTCGGTCTGAGACCACCCTCAATGGCACCCCGTGCAACCTAAAAATGTGTTCTACAAATAACTTCGCTGTCTCTTCCGCCGTGACTGCATGCGAGCAGGCTACAAAGTGGCACATCTTTGTTAGTAGGTCTACCACCACCATGATGGCTGTTTTCCCCTTGGACTTCGGCAGATCAGTCATAAAATCTATCGACACTGCCTCCCAAGGTCGTTCTGGGGTTGGTAAGGGTTCTAATAGCCCCGCCGGTGCCCGCCTCTCCCCTTTGGCTCGCTGGCATTGCTCACACCCTCTTACATACTCCCGTACATCTTCCCTCACCTTAGGCCACCAAAATTCCCTGGTGACCAACCACATGGTTTTGTGTTGTCCAAAATGCCCCGCCGTGGGGCTGTCGTGCAACTGCTTGAGTACCCTCCCCCTTAAGTCTCCTTCAGGGATATACAGTGCCCCTTTGTAATACAAAGCTCCATTTCTTTCCTCGAAACCCCCTGGTTCCTCTCCCTCACCCCTAAGACCTCTGAGCTTATTCTGGGCGTATTCATCATTCTCTGTTTCCTCTACCAGTTCTCTTTGTCCCACCAATGCCGCCCCACACACCCAGCGGTCCTCTGGAATGACATGTCTCTCTTCGGGTGCTCCCTCCTCCTCCAAATATTCAGGTTTGCGTGAGAGAGCGTCCGCCCTAATGTTCTCTGGGCCTGGCACGTAACAAATCTCAAAGTTAAATTTGGAGAACTCCTGGGCCCATCTCACTTGCCGTTGGTTGAGCACTCGTGCCGTCCTCCAATACTCTAGGTTCTTGTGGTCAGTGCACACTTGCACCTTATGTTGTGCGCCAATTAGCAGGTGCCTCCATCTCCGGAACGCCTCATGAATGGCTAGTAGTTCTCGGTCATACACCGTGTAGTTCCTCTCGGATTTGTTCAGCTTTCGCGAAAAAAAGGCACACGGTCTCCACTCTGACTCCTCCTTCCCTGGCTGCAGAAGCACCGCCCCAATCGCTCTGTCTGATGCGTCAGTTTCCACTCTCATCGGTTTTTGTAAATCCACATGCAGGAGTTGTTGTTCCGAGGCGAAGGCCCTTTTTAGTTCCTCAAATGCTCGCTCCGCCTCCTCAGTCCAAACGAACTTCTTCTTACTGCTGAGACAGTCCGTAATGGGCGCCGTCAGGTGGGCAAAGTTTCGGATGAACTTACGATAGAAGTTCCCAAATCCTAGGAACCTCTGCACATCCTTCCTTGTTTTGGGTTTTTTCCATTCCAGCACCGCCTGGACCTTGCCGGGATCCATGGCCAATCCCTTGTCTGACAGGCGATACCCCAGGAATTCCACCTCCTTGGTATGAAACTGACACTTCTCCAGTTTCACCCACAGCTGGTTGGCTTGCAGCCTGCTCAACACTTCTCTGACGTCTCTCACATGCTGCTCCTCATTCTCAGAATACACCAACACGTCGTCTAAGAAGGCCACACAATTCTTGTAAAGCAAAGGCCCCAGGACGTGGTTCATAAACGATTGAAAGCACGCGGAGCCTCCTTGTAGGCCGAAGGGCATAACTAAATATTCAAATGCCCCCAAAGGGGTGAACATGGTGGTTTTCCATTCATCCCCCTTCCTTATTCGTATCAGGTTGTACGCCCCCCTTAGGTCCAGTTTAGTAAAAATCTTTCCCTTCCTGACCCTTGTCAAAATGTCGTCAATCCTGGGCATAGGGAAAGCCACTGGTTCTGACACTGCATTTAAGGCCCTGAAGTCACACACAAGCCTCGGCTTGTTCGTGTTTTTTTTATCCACAAAAAACACTGGGCTGCCCCCCACCGCCCTGGACTCTCTGATGAACCCTCTCTTCAGGTTCTTGTCAATGAACTCTCTTAGCTCCTGCATCTCTCTGTCTGACATGGCGTACAGCTTGCCTACAGGGAGCTGTGCCCCAGGGAGTAAATTGATTTGACAGTCAAAGGGTCTATGCGGGGGTAATTGGTCAGCTTCCCTTTCGCTGAAGACGTCGCGGAGATCTGCGTATTGTCGTGGTACCTTCACGTTCTCCGTTACTTCAGTCCCTGCTAGGGTGGCTTGGGCCCCTGCCAAACCCTTTCCCTCTTTGCAGTGTTCTAAGCAATGTGCTGAACCAAAAGAAACCACTCTCTGATGCCAGCCCACCAGCGGATCATGTAACGCTAGCCAGCTCATCCCCAATATAATGGGAGCTCCTCCCAAGGTGGCCACATTAAACGCTATCAGTTCGGTGTGCCTTGCCACCTTCATTATCATTGGGACGGTCTGCAAGCTGACTTCTCCTCCCAACAGCTCCCTGCCATCGATCGTGGTCACCTGCAGGGGGTTGCTTAAAGGGATCGTCTGTATCTGGTGTTCAGCTGCAAACTCTTTGCTCATGAAATTGCAGGAGCTGCCTGAGTCCAACAGCGCCTTTATCTTTAGAGGGTGTCCGTTTGGCAGCTCTAGCGCCACTTCTATCACTAGGGCGGGTTTAGGAGGTTCTGGCGTGGGCACTTTCACTGCTCTTTGGCCTGACTGCTGTGCCCCGACGGTGGCAGCCAGGCGTTGGCTTTTACTTGCTTCGGTATTTCTTCCTCTCTTCCCTCCACAGCTCCTACCATCCCTTGCCATTCCTTCCTCTGGGGGCAGACTCTGGCAAAGTGACCTGGCTGTTGGCAGAGATAGCATTTCCGGGCGCCTTTTCCCTCCTTCTTTCCCCCCTCACTGGGCTTTGAAACTGCGCGCGCGCGCGCTGTTCCGATTTCCATCGGCTCTGCCGGCGGGAAAGTTGGCTCTGGAATGTCTGGAATGCGGAACTCCTTCCAACGTTCCCCCTTCCCTTCCCGCCTCTCCAATGCTCTCGCCTCCTGGCGCGCTCCTATGGTCAGCGCTGATTTGGTCAGCTGGTCCATAGACTCCGCCCTGGGCGCCCGGGAAAGTTCGTCTTTCACAGCCGAAGAAAGCCCTTCTTCAAAAAGCATTTGAATGGGTTCCGCCGATAGATCCCACCCCAATTTATGGATCAACATGGTGAATTCAGTCCAGTACTCACGGACAGATCGGCTCCCCTGTTTGCAAGCCATTAACTGTCTGCGGACCACTCCCTGTTCAATATCGCTGGAAAACATCAGATCCATGGCGCGAAAGAACTTCATCGTGTCCTTTAGGACGTCACTATTCGCTGCCATCAGGGGTCTAACCCAGTCTCTCGCCCCCTTTTCAAGATGCCCAATCACGAAAGCCACTCTTGATTCCTCGTCAGGGAATTCATCAAACTGCAGATTGAGGGCATATTGCATCTCTGTCCGAAAGCCATGATAGTCTTTGGGCTCCCCCCCAAACTTCTGCACCAATCCTGGTACCTTTCTGACGAGCTGGGTGTCTTTCCCCTTTTTGTCTGCATCCTGAGCCCTCCTCTCCTCAAGCCTCGCCGTCTGCAGCGCTAGCTGGACCTCCAACACCCGGTACCTTTCTTCCAGGCTTGGACCCGCTCCAGCTCCTGCTTCTCCGGTTCCGGCTGGGTTGCTCATGATGCCTTCTCCTGCACAAGCTGCTCACGAAGACTGTCGGAATGCTGTGATGGGACGATGAGCTGCTTGTGTGTAAAATCCTAGTCCCTCAGAGTTTGGTCAAGTTTGCAAACCTCTGTCTGTAACGGAGCCCCTTAAACATGGCTCCGTCAGTCGCTGGCAGATTCCGACAGTGGTTGCTTTCGGAATCGCTTCCAACATAAAAGCTCCTTAACGGAAACACGTCTTCTGGACTCTCTGCGTGACAGTTTCCGGCGAGGAGTGGGTGTCCCTACAGGAGGTCCTGAAACCTCCCCACTGTTTTCGCTGGAAGTGTCTCTGAGCCATCCCTCCAGCTCCCTTTCCCTCAGCCCAGCTCCTCTCCCCCTACTGGTTCCCTCTTCAGCTGCTGAGTCTCTCCCAACCTGTGTGAGCCCTTTCACTTCCCTTCCTTCCGATGGCAGTTCCCTGACAGAAGCTTATTAACTTTTGAATACCATAGCCAAATCTTGTTGTGCTGAGAAATATTAGTGTTATCAAAGCTGAGTCACACTAAATGTTTAAATGTTGATGTTTCAAATCTGGTAGCTGTTTCCTTTTTCTAGTAAGTAGGTACAAGAGTTACTTGGTTAACATTAAAATTGTTTCATCTTTAGCATTTCTTTAACATTTTGGGTAAACATTCTGTCAGCATATCCCATTTTCTTTTTCTTGTTAATTATAGTTCCATTGGCTTTTTACACAGTGCAGTTGTTGACATGATGTCAGATAGAATATTAAGCAGGAGACAATGTTGACAGCTCTAAAATGTGTTTAAACAACATCAGAAAGAAAACAAACACTTAACTTGCTCTGTGTTGAATCCAGATTAAGTTAGGGAAACATCATTCCCATGTATATCAGTTGGACAAGTTAGTAATGTCTTACGCTGCAGTCTACACCCCACTTACATGGGAGTAAGTCTCACTGAATTCAATAGGACTTCTCAGTAGACATGGTTAGGATTTTGCTGTTAGTTCCCATTGATTTCACTGTGATTTAAGATAACGAAGTCTGAATCCAGTCTTTTGTATCATACATATGTTCACCACATGGAAAGAAAGTTGAGGTATGGACGTGTATGAAATAAAACAATTGAATAATAAAATACTTGCACAATAAAATACAAATATAGTAGTAGTAATTTTATTTTTATTGACCTTGAGTCATAAGGAAAATAAATCTGTACAGTATGTACATTTCAGTGTTATAGATGTAAAAAAAACAAAAAACAAAAGGTATAAGTAAAAACATTTGTATTGATAAAACACTAGCAACCACTTAAGAGTCACTGCACAGATCAAGTCTACAGCTGGTTTCATAAGTGTCAAAAACAATGTTGATATTTAGCTATGGCTAATACAAAGCATGCTGTTAATCTGGTTATGTCTTTATATGAGTGTGTCAGATTCCTGCAAATCCAACCAATATTGCCACCTCTCCTGAAACCAACAGTCAAATTTACAATGCATTTTATCCGAGATGTTTAATAAATTCAAACTAAATCTCCTTGTCTGCTCGGGATATGAAAAGAACTAGTGAGCTTAAAGGAGAATAATGATACTTAGCATGTATATATGGTGTCTGAACCATTGTACATATATCATTTCAGTAATTCTTGGAACAATCCTGTAATGTCAGTACTAATATTATCCTTTCTCATGATATGAGGCTAAGACTCAGAGACAGAACCCTGTCTTCAGCCACCTAGTGTGTTCATGGTAGAAGTGAGGTTTGAAACTAGGATTTCTTCTTCCGCTACATCAGTGTTCATGTCTATGATTTCAGTTAAATATAAATAAACACTAAAGGCTGGGTCCAAGTGTGAGTTGTAGACATTTTTGTTGTGCAAGGGAGAAATCTACAATTTTTGGTAGCTGCCTACCCTGTTCTTCAAAGGCTTTTAATCTTTAAGAACTAATTATGGGGTACCACTGGAGGCTGAAGCTTGTAAGAGATAGTGGGAATCTTTTTGCATGGAAAGAACTCTGTTCAGTGTTGTTAGGACCCAACTCCACAAAACTAACATAGTAGATTAGAGTAGTAGCTAAGCAGGTTGCTTAGAGATTAGAATCTCATCTCTCCTTTGAACTTACAAGATCTTTAGCTCCAGTCTGCAATATGGGGATGATACTTTTAAGGATAACAGTAAGATAATGTGTACAAGGTGCTTTGAAAAGTATTATTTAGGTGACAGTGATTCCTAAGTGGTTCAACAATGGATAAAGTTGTCAAAAAAGTGTATGCAGCCTCTTGATAGAGTTTCAATGAGAGGCTAAATAAAAGTAAGTTGTTATTGTTGTTAAGTATATGATATCTTGCATTGGATGCCACACTGAATACAATAAGCCCACAATTTATGCAGGGTTATGTTCTGGGAATCACGTATAAAGCCAAAATCACGTATAGTCAAACATATTAGGTGCAATGGTTGGTGGGACTGCTGGAGTCTTTTTTCTTGGACTTCTACTTCCTTTTCACCCCTTTTTAATTTGTTTTTGTTTTTATTTTGCCAAATGAACGTGCACAAGTTCAACGTGCATAATTTGCAGGCTTACTGTATAGATAATTGATCTTCCAGCCCTCTGGGTTCCACATCACTAATGGAAGGTACATGTGGGATGGGCCCTTTTGTTTGGTGTGCTTCCTGCCCAGTGTCCTTTTTTATTTATTTCGAGGGTTAATACTTGCCTCTTAACCAAATCTTCTGAGATGGCTTGCCACTATATTTAAGAAGCTGCATGAGACAAAGGAAGTAGGGTAGGGTTTCTTCACATAGGTGGTGGCTTCAGTTTCTGTAGTCTTGGGCAGCTCCTGGCTCCTGGTGGGAGATGCAAGGGACACTATGGAAGCAGAGATGCCTACAAGCCCCTCGCAGGTTCTTAGATGTTCAATCTGCCAGTCCTTTTGCATTCTGTAGGCATCACACAAGAGGGGACATAAAATGGGCATTTTTACAGTCAAATCTTGGTACTGGTTTTTAATGGAACATTTCTGCAGTAGAAGATTCCTCATGCAGTCTTGGCAATTTTGGTGGTGATGTACCTTATTGTGACTTTTCATTACTTGGTTTTGTAAAACAAGTGTTAATCTTTCTTTTCCCTTAGTATGCTGGTCGCAGTAAGAAGGAGACGAAGTACTCTCTGAAAGCTGTAGAAGACATGTTGGAGGCCCTGCAGATTACCCAGTCCTAAATGATAGCGAAGCTACCCAGTGATAGATTTTCTTTCCTCAGCTCCATGTCCAAACTCAAATTATCTAAGAGTTATGTTAATTTTAAATTCCCAGTTGTGTTAACAATGGTTTCATGTTAGTGAAAGTGACTCTCTTAAATAATGTGTTTTATAAAAGATATAAAATTCCTATTTATTGCTGCTATGATGAAAAGCCACTGAAATGAATAAAAAGAATAAATTTATTGAACGTCAGTCTCTTCAGATCTTGTATGTACAGTAAATGCTTAAGCCATAACATGATGTAGAAATAAACTTAAGTGATGATAAAGCAGAATTATTTATTGAACATATGTAGGAGTGCTGGAGACCTGTGCTTAAAAATGAATACCATATGGGGCATAAAATGTTCTAACAGAACAGTTGATGAAGCTGTGGTAAAGTTATACATGCACTAAGCAGTTCTTTACCGAACAAGGGCTGACCTTATATTTTCTCCTGAACACTTTTTATTTGCAGAATAATATTAATATCAATGTTATTGCTATGCCTTTCTGTTCTAAGATAGTAGTTAAAAGTAAGTGTGTCTGTTCATTAGATCTTATGGGAATCAATATTGATAACAACAATAATAATTGTGTCCAAAACCATAAAGACAAAACAAAGATTTTTAAAAAGTTGAAACCGTCAAATATCCTCATAGCTAAATGATTTCAAGGCTGCCCTGTCTCCACGCTGCTACAAAGGTCACTACATAGGCTGAGGAACTTTTTAGGCTTAGGATCTTCTTAGTCACTGATTCCCACACTACAATGTTTTTAGAAGTGGGATCAAATACACAAGCGTGGTTAAAAAACCCCACCAGAGCATATATTTTAACATTGGTTTCTTTAAGTAGGTTGAATCTGAATCTACTTCATTTGCCAGTCTGTATAAACAACCCAGTTTTGCTCTGTTCTATTTGTCTCAGTTTCTATTCATTTCTTTCGAGTGAAAGGTGTATCAAAGGCTGTGTAGAAAAACAGGTTTCTGTAGAGTCAAAAGACAATATTTTATCTTCGATTCTCAGCCCTGCATGTGGATATCTGCAGTAAATGGAATACTAGTTCGTAGCTTGGGGGAGAAGCGGCACTTTGGGGAGAAAAAGTAATGCTTTATCTTCCAGTTCTAGGTGTTCATTTAAAGCAGGACACATGCAACTCCTCCTGGACCAGGAACATTTCCAGGTCTAAATACAGCACTAAAGCAAACTGTTGGAATTTAGTATGAACACAACCTTTGTGTACAAGGTGCAAAGCTTCTGCCAGCGAGAGGGTGCAGCTTGTTGTTTTCATTGGAACTGTGGTATAGAGGAGCAGAAATGCACAGAATGTTTTCACTGCTATGAGCAAGGGGGTAATTTCCCCCTCGGAGACAGGGAGGTGCAGTGGGAGATGCTCAACAAATGACTATTGGGCGAGGGACTAAAATGACGTGCATATAACCAAGGGAAGCTTGCAGTTTTGTTTCATAGCTTGAAATAATAATAATAATAATAATAATAATAATAATAATAATTATTATTATTATTATTATTATTATTTATTTATACCATCTGGCTGGGCCTCCCCAGCCACTCTGGGCGGCTTCCATAGAAACCAAAAATACAGTAAAATATCACACGTTAAAAACTTCCCTGAACTTAAGATGTCTTCTGAATGTCAGGTAGTTGTTTATCGCTTTGACATCTCCTGGTAGGGCGTTCCACAGGGCGGGCGCCACTACCGAGAAGGCCCTCTGCCTGGTTCCCTGTAGCTTTGCTTCTCGCAATGAGGGAACCGCCAGAAGGCCCTCAGCGCTGGACCTCAGCGTCCGGGCAGAATGATGGGGGTGGAGACGCTCCTTCAGGTATACTGGACCGAGGCCGTTTAGGGCTTTAAAGGTCAGCACCAACACTTTGAATTGTGCTCAGAAACGTACTGGGAGCCAATGTAGGTCTTTCAAGACCGGTGTTATATGGTCTCGGCGGCCGCCCCCAGTCACCAGTCTAGCTGCCGCATTCTGGATTAGTTGTAGTTTCCGAGTCACCTTCAAAGGTAGCCCCACGTAGAGTGCATTGCAGTAGTCCAAGCGGGAGATAACCAGAGCATGCACCACTCTGGCGAGATAGTCCGCATGCAGATAGGGTCTCAGCCTACGTACCAGATGGAGCTGGTAAACAGCTGCCCTGGACACAGATTTGACCTGTGCCTCCATGGACAGCTGTGAGTCCAAAATGACTCCCAGGCTGCGCACCTGGTCCTTCAGGGGCACAGTTACCCCATTCAGGACCAGGGAATCCTCCACACTTGCCCGCCTCCTGTCCCCCAGAAACAGTACTTCTGTCTTGTCAGGATTCAACCTCAATCTGTTAGCCGCCATCCATCCTCCAACAGCCTCCAGACACTCACACAGGACCTTCACCGCCTTCACTGGTTCTGATTTAAAAGAGAGGTAGAGCTGGGTATCATCCGCATACTGATGAACACCCAGCCCAAACCTCCTGATGATCTCTCCCAGTGGCTGCATGTAAATATTGAAAAGCATGGGGGAGAGGACAGAACCCTGAGGCACCCCACAAATGAGAGCCCATGGGTCTGAACACTCATCCCCCCCCCCACTTTCTGAACACGGCTCAGGAGGAAGGAGCGGAACCACTGTATGACAGTGCCCCCAGCTCCCAGCCCCTCAAGACGGTCCAGAAGGATGTTATGGTCGATGGTATCAAACGCCGCTGAGAGATCCAGCAGAACTAGGAAACAGCTCTCACCTTTGTCCCTAGCCCTCCAGAGATCATCAACCAGTGCGACCAAGGCAGTTTCAGTCCCATGATGAGGCCTGAATCCCCACTGGAAGGGATCCAAATGGTCCGCTTCTTCCAGGCGTGCCTGGAGTTGTTCAGCAACCGCTCGCTCAATCACCTTGCCCAAGAATGGAAGATTTGAGACTGGGCGATAGTTGGCCATTGTGGCCGCATCTAAAGATGGTTTTTTAAGAAGCGGTTTAATAACCGCCTCTTTCAGCGGGTCTGGGAAGGCTCCCTCACGGAGGGAAGCATTCACCACCCCACGAAGCCCATCGCCCAGTCCTTCCCGGCTAGCTTTTATAAGCCAGGATGGGCAAGGATCCAGGAGACAGGTGGTTGGTTTCACTTGTCCAAGCAGCCTGTCCACATCCTCGGTAACAGATTGGAATTGATCCCACTCAACTTGACTAGACAAAACTCTAGCACTCTCCCGCCCCGGCCCTGCTCCCACAGTGGAGTCTACTTCCTGAATCTGAGCGATTTTATCTGCAAAAAACTTTGCAAAATCACTGCAGGAGAACATGTGGCCCCTACTGGGCCCCGATGTTGCAGGTGGTTCCGCTAAATTGTGAACCACCTGAAAAAGTCTCCTGCTGCTGTTTTCTGCAGATGCAATAGAGGCGGTGAAGAAATTCTTCGCCGTCGCTATTGCCACTTGGTAGGCTCGACGTTGAGCTCTAACCTGTGTCCAGTCAGATGCGGAATGAGTTATCCACCACCGGCGCTCTAGCCGTCTCAACGATTGTTTCATTGCCCTCAAACCCGTGGAAAACCACGGGGCTGTCCGGGCTCCATGCAATAGGAGAGGGCACTTCGGAGCCAAACAGTCAATAGCCCTGGTAACTCCACATTCCAGCGGGCCACCAGGGAATCAGCAGAAAGGCCATCAACATGGGATAAAGCATCCCCTACCACTCTCTGGAAACCATTTGGATCCATTAAATGGCGGGGGCGGACCATCCGAATTGGTCCCACCTCCCTGCAGAGGGGATGGGTCGCAGAGAAGTCCAGTTGCACCAGGAAGTGATCTGACCATGGCACTTCTTTCATTTCGCTTTTACTTAGTGTCAGATCACCAACATCCATAGAGGTAAACACCAGGTCCAAGGCATGTCCGCGGCTATGGGTTGGGCCAGACTTATTCAGGGACAACCCCATGGAGGCCATGCTTTCCACGAAGTCCCGAGCGGCCCCTTGTAAGGTCGTGTCGGCATGGATGTTAAAATCCCCTAGGACGACCAAGTTCGTTGTCTCCAGGAGAACATCCGCCATGACCTGAAGCAGCTCGGGCAGGGAATCCTTGGTGCAGCGGGGAGGTCGGTACACCAAAAGGAATCCTGTACTGCCCCTATTGCCCAACTTCCAGAACATGCACTCGGAAAACTGGGTCTTCCCAATAGGACGCCTGGTGCAAACTAATGACTTCCTAAAAATCACTGCAACCCCCCCCTCCCCGCCCACATGACCTGGGTTGCTGTGCGTAAGAGAAACCTGGTGGACAAGCAGCGGCAAGGACAGGCCCATCTGCTTCATCCAACCAAGTCTCTGTTACACATGCCAGGTCAAGTCCTCCATCCATGATCAAGTCATGGATGGCAGTGGTCTTATGAATCATTGACCTGGCATTGCACAGCAGCACCTTCAGGTCATGTGGGTATCCCTTGCTGATTCTAGTATCCATCCGGTCAGGACCAGACCCGGAGGCAGGAATAGTCCTCAGACAACGACTAAACCTGCCCCCTCTGTAATGACATGGTCTAGTCTTAGCGTAACTCCTCCTCCTACCCGTGATCACTGAGATCGGTTGTTCCAGTGCATCCCCCCCTGTGGAACATGCCCCAGCCATTTTGTGGGCTGGTGCCCACTCCCCGGCAGCCCTGACCCCTCCCCTTAAGAACAAAATAACACCTTAAACAAACAAACAAAACCAATAAAACAATACAAACAAAAAACTGTAAAAATTACAAAAACATCAAAATCAAAAAAATTCCCCAAGCCCAACCAAACATCCATCCCACCCCCACCCCCCACATACAAAAAATCCAAAAGAAATTTTTAAAAACATTTTAAAAACACTCTGTGCCCCTCCGGCAGTAACAGCAACTGTCCTAGTGAGGCCTGTCAGGCCCCGCCCTGGGCCAGGTGGTAAGTGGCAAGAGCAGGGCCCTCAGGCACTCACTCAGGGGAGTCCTCCCGGGCAGGGAATCCTCAAGAAATATAGCATGTTAGCAAGCCAATAATTTATACCTTTTGTGTTCCCTCATTTTAGATGGGGATAACACTGTAGGCTAGTTTAGACATGCCATACTATGATTTTGTGGTATGTGAGCAGGTTTTTAGGGACTCTTGGATTCACCCTCTTGGTGTATCATGATCCCCTTCTCCCCTGGTTTGCAGCAAACCACAGTTTGTTTGGGTGAGGGCTGTATGGACTGGCACACTGTGGTTTGCACTTTCTCTGCAAACCAGGACTGGGAATGACAATTTGATCCGATTATTATTATTATTATTATTATTATTATTATTAGAAATGTGTTTGAACATTGAAGGTGATAGCTGACTGAGTTGTACTCTGAGTAGATCCACTGAAATCAATGCCATGACTACCATACATTAATTTAAATGGTTCTACTCTGAACCATACCTAATGTGAAGTAGGTAGTGAGCCTTAGGTAAAGGTAAAGGTACCCCTGACGGTTAGGTCCAGTTGCAGACAACTCTGGAGTTGCGCGCTCATCTCGCTCTATAGGCTGAAGGAACGAGCGTTTGTCCGCAGACAGCTTCCAGGTCATGTGGTGAACCAGAGCAACGCATAGAAACGTCGTTTACCTTCCCGCCGGAGCAGTACCTATTTACTTGCACTTTGATGTGCTTTCAAACTTTTAGGTGGGCAGGAGCAGGGACCGAGCAACGGGAGCTCACCCTGTTGCGGGGATTCGAACTGCCGACCTTTCAGTTGGCAAGCCCGAGGCTCAGTGGTTTAGACCACAGCGCCACCTGCGTCCCTAGTGAGCCTTACTTATCAGCAAAAGTGGTGGGAAGGTGAGGAGTGATGAACCACCTATTTTGCCCACTCTCCGGGACCTCTTAGCCTGAGATTGCTACCACTACTGGCACTTTGCTTAGGAGAAAAGTACTTGAAAGACAAAAGTTGTGGAAGGGAACTGCGCTCACCCTCTGGCCTCTCACACTATTAAAATTGAATACTTGCCCTTTTCTGTTATTTCTTCTTTGAGCATGGGTAGTTTGGACTGGCAAGCTAAATATGATGCTTGAGAGTGACATTCACTTACCTACTACTGTTGCATTTGAGCTATGTTGCTGGAAAAGCTGTAGGCAACTTTGTTGCAAATGCATTGGGAGAGTGCTCCATCTAGGGGATGGAAGTGCATAAATACTGGGTGTGTGTTTTTTTAAAATAAATCCCAATTTACATTTGTAAAACTACTAATTTTCAAAGCTCCCGAGCTTTCTGTTTGTAATGCAACATTTTAAAATGTAGCATAAGCCACCCAGAGTGGGAAACATTAAATAAGTAGAATAGCTGTTGGAAGGATTCCTTGCATATGCTCACAGGTAATGTAATTAGCTTTAATAATGTAGTTGGGATGCTGGTGGTTTTACCTCCCAGTGAGTTTTCAGTGCTTCCACTGCCTGATCCAATCCGTTGCGCCGTGCTAGTGTTTCCCAACTTACGTCTGGGTGTTTTTGGACTATAGCTCTGTGACCAATGGTCAGGGATGAAGAGAACCGTAGCCAAGAACATCTGGAGGGCACCAGGATGGGGAAGGTTGCATAATGCAACTTTTAAATAATAAATAAATAAAGCTGCTCAAAACTCCCAAATTTTAAATTGAATAAAAGAAGCATGAAACTGGATTCTGGGATTACCCATTAATCCCCCAAAGCTCAAATTTTATTTATTTACTTGAAATACCGTGTTTTTCCGTGTATAAGACTATATCCCCCCCCCCCCCGATTTTTAAAGTTTAAAATAGGGGGTCGTCTTATACACAGACTGTTGCATTAAATATATAAATAAATTTATTTCTTAATTTTGGGCTCAAAAAATAGGGGTCGTCCTATACACGGTGGCGTCTTATTCACGGAAAAATACAGTACATATGTATTGTCTGCTCAGTTGCAGGGCAGTTTTCAATGAACTGAAAACAAGAAACGCAACCTAAAACGACAGCGGCGGCAATAATTACAAAGTTTGCTAGTGGAATTATAGCTATAGCCTTGTTAAAACAGTTGAAGAAGAAGGAGCAAAACCCCACTTTCATTGTTTAAACCAAATGGAAGTGGAAAATTTTGGGAAACAAGTGAGTTTAAAAGAAGAGAGTACAGTGGTACCTTGGGTTACAGACGCTTCAGGTTACAGACTCCGCTAACCCAGAAATAGTACCTCGGGTTAAGAACTTTACTTCAGGATCAGAACAGAAATTGTGTGGCGGCAGCGGGAGGCCCCATTAACTAAAGTGGTACCTCAGGTTAAGAACAGTTTCAGGTTAAGAATGGACCTCCAGAAAAATTAAGTTCTTAACCCGAGGTACCACTGCGGTGTCCCTCTTGGAGTCTTCTCTCCCCCACCCCATCCGTGGTCTCTCCAAATATATTTTAAAATGCATTTGTGGGGCTAAGCCACTGGGTAATGACAGTCCTATGTGTCAGAAGGAAGTCATGTTTACTCATGGGACTTGCAATGCTGCTCACAATAGCTTGAAGTAACTTCAGCCTTCATATATTAAAAGAGTCGAAATATTGTAGATGTCCTTAGGCAAGGATAGAACAGATGGAGAAGTTAAATTCAGTCATGAATACTATTTTGATGCACCCAGGATGAGTTAGGTTTATGCGGTGTACCTTCATTTTTTTATTTGCAGCTTCATTTTCTCCGAATCATCCCTTTTGCTACGGTGAGCTCAGTTAGTGAAGAGTTCTCTTCTTGGCAGAGGTTCAGTTGTGACAGCATTCGTATTTGCTACGCATTGCATTTCAGCGATACTTGGGTTTCAGACATTTTACAAGGGGTGGGTGGATAAAAGCTAATTAAATTTGATTTCCTGGCAAGAAGGCCTCGCTCGCTTGCTACATGCGTCCAAGAACACCAAACATGAGCACTCAAGTGTGCCGTGAGGACAGGACACAACTGCAAGGGAAGACTTCACAGACATGAGGTCTGCAAGCCACAATCTGCAAGCTAACAACTGCAGTACAATTCCACACTTAGATTCCATGCAGAACATGTACCTGTCAGGAGTCGCTAGAGATAAATACGCATTGCAATGGCAGAATAACAATTGCAGCCCTTATTGCTTCACCTTTGTTGGATAAGAATAAAATCCAAGTTTTTTTAAAAAAGTCTTGTAGCCACTGGAAGAGTTGCCTGCACTTCCTATACACAAGGGCAGATTTCCTGCTGGCTAAGATTTACCGATGGAATGAAGGGATTAGCCATTAATAGTATTGGATTTATTTATTTTTGAGTAAAGAGCTTTAGTGCTTGGATGCTACAGCTGTAGCCAGACTGATGGAACAATTCTAGGAACATATTTATTTTTTTTTAAAAAGGACAGAGCTGCTCTCCAAATATAAGTTGCAGCAATCAGGCCTTGCTTGTGTTTGTTTTGTTAATTGGGCCTGACAATACATGTGTCTGACAAGCTGCTTTTGCATTTTCTCCTTGTTCTGCTAAAGATAGGCATGATGATTGAAACTGTCTCTGGCAGCCTGGGAATGTTTCTCTTTTGGGTGTAGACTTTGAAAATCATGCAGTTGTGGCAAGATCCCTGCATGGTTAGCTTAGCAGCACAAGAGGATGATCGGATACGCTTGTGCCAGGCACACAGCGACAGTATATGTGTATAATAACTCCTTGTTTTACTGAATTCTGGTGGCGAGTGCCAACAGGATTGGAGTCAAACTGGGCTACTGAGAAGAGGAAATCATTAGCAGACTTGGTCAAACCCCAGGGTTTGCAGGAGTATGATATAAAAAACAAACTTAAGAGGGTAACTCTCAACGCCACCAACAGGGAAGACAGCCGTACATGCCGTAAACTCCAAACCTGTACATATTTTCTACATGGGTCAAAACCCAATTAAGAATTCAGCGTGAAATGCTGTGAAATGTAGATGGAATGGGGAAATGGAGATCCATTCATAACAACCGCAAGCAGTTGGCATCATAGTTTCATTTGGTTTGATCACTGCAACCTTGAAAAATATAACAAATGACAGGCCAGTGAGGAAGATATTGAGGAACTTCTCAAAAAAGAGAACTATGTGAGGCAGAACAGTTCTTACATTCTTACGGTACATTTCACTTCGGGCGGAGGAGCCGATTTGCAGATTATATTTGGATTCATGGTTAAGCCCATTTTCATGTTTATTCACAAAGTGGCAGTGCCCAACATTTTTTTCATGCATCTCTGATGGGAGTTGTCTATAGTAGAGAAAGAATGAATTTAGAAACTTTTTTAAAAAATGTTTCTTAGAGTGCTTAAAAAAAAAAATTAAATGGTTTTCCAACTCCGGAAAGCAAGCGCCATGGATTTTTAAAATTATCATTAAGGCAGCTCTGCCATAATTTATGTTAAGAGGTTTTGGCCTGTTTATGTATTGTGGAATTTGGCAAAATTAGTAATGTGATATTCCATATTTAGCAAACCTATCAAGCAATAAATAATGACACATGACTGTATGTGAGTGCTGTTCAGGGGTTTTTTCTGGAGGGTTTTTTTTTTTCTTTTTGGTGGTCGTGAAACAGCCAGGATCTTCCAATCCAAATTTTGCAGTATTAGGCGGTGTGTTGTACTCTGAACTAAACCAGATGCTGATCAGCTCTGTTCCTATTATCGACTCAATGCCGAGATGGTAACCAGACCTTATTTGCGACGTTAACATTTGGAACAAATTAACAGCAGTTAGACTGAAATGAGAAACCTCCAGTTTACTAAAAGGTTCAAAACATGTAATGCCGTAAAATCAGAAAGCCTGTAGTGTGTTAAATAGAAATAAATAAGTTAACTGTCTGTCATGCTTTCCCCATGAAGGATGTGTTATTTCCACTTTGAATGCCCACTTCTTCTTTTTTAAGGAGTATTCAGTGTACCATCAAGGGCACAGACAACATGATCCTAAATCAATGTGCTTTGTGAAAATCATCCACCATTGGGTGTGTTTTTTTGGTTTTTGTTCCTCCAGGCCATTTGAGTCCGACACTCTTGCTTTAGGAGAAAGTGGAAGGGAAAGTTTCATTTCTTTCTGTTTTCTTTACTATTAGAACAGCAAGTAAATTCACTCAAGAACAAGTGATTTCAGTATTATTATTTTGTTCTAGATCTACTTCAACTTTTGGTGTGACATCCAACACAGGCCCCCTCTGCCAACAGAGCGAACTTCACAAAATGTTACTTCTCCTTTCTTCCCCCTGGGCACCTCTGGGCATTGAGGGACCTTTGGAGAAAATTTGGGGAAAACGTAGGGGGAAGTAAGGAAGTTGGAACTTCTGTTACACAAGCAGAAGTCCCCTTGCACAACATTGGACGTCACCCTTTGCCTAGAAATGTTTGCTCTGTACAGTTTATTGTCTTAGTTAATTTTCTCACTCTGCTGCATTTCATGATAGCTACACATTAAAAAAATATTCCTGTTGATTTTTTTTATTCATTATTTTGTCAGTTTCAATATAATAGTATTATTTATTTATTTATTTTTGTAACTGGTACAAAAACATAAACTATAACATATAAAATAGTACATGCAGTATTTGGAGGGCACCCCATTGACCCCGTTTGTGGTTTAGCCAAAAGATCACCACCTGCCATGTACTGTATACTCATCCAGACTTCTGATACCCTTCTTTGGGTACACCTGCCAAATGAGGAAAGTTGGATGGATACAGCAGAAAGGGTCTTTTCAGCGTTGGCACCATAGAAATGGAATGCCTTCCCTGGAGAGGCTCGTCTGGTGCCTGCATTATGGTATTTTCAGCCCTAGATGAAGATCCTCCCCCCCCCCCCCCAGTGTTCTCAATCAGAAATATTTTTAGGTCTTTTGTACTGATGTCATTCCATCCTACTGGATTTCCCCCCCAGTTTAATTCTGTTTCAGATTTTATTTTCAGAGTGTATTTTCTTTGTATTCTGTGGCCTTTTTATTTGTAAACTGCCCAGAAAACTGTTGTTTTTGGACAGTATGTAAAGATTTCTTTTCAAGGCCACTTACAAACATCTTAATCTCATCTAGCCTGCCCTTCCTAACGTTGGAACTTAACCACTTCTTCTGAGTTCTGCAAATAAATCCTGGGCTGCTATTCCTGTCCTCTTGTGTTTCATATACTTAGCTTATTTTGCTTCTAGTTTCTATTCTCTTTTAGCCCCCTTCTACTATGGACTCCTGGGACGCGGGTGGTGCTGTGGGTTAAACCACAGAGCCTAGGACTTGCCAATCAGAAGGTCGGCGGTTCAAATCCCTGCGACGGGGTGAGCTTCCGTTGCTCGGTCCCTGCTCCTGCCAACCTAGCAGTTCGAAAGCACGTCAAAGTGCAAGTAGATAAATAGGTACTGCTCCGGTGGGAAGGTAAATGGTGTTTCCTTGTGCTGCTCTGGTTCGCCACAAGCGACTTAGTCATGCTGGCCACATGACCAGGAAGCTGTACGCCGGCTCCCTTGGCCAATAAAGCGAGATGAGCACCGCAACCCCAGAGTCGGCCATGACTGGACCAAACGGTCAATGGTCCCTTTACCTTTTTACTATGGACTCCAGCTTGGGGCCACTGTAAACGGTGGTTGACTGCCAGCATGGGAAAGCCAGTGTAGGGTAGTGGTTAGTGTAGAACCAGTACTTGGGAGCCCTGGGTTCAAATCCCCACTCACCCATGAACCTCACTTGGTAACCTTGGGACAGCTACACTCTCTCAGCTTCACCTACCTCAAAGGTTCGTTGTAACCACATAAACCACCTTGAGCTCCTTGGAGGAAAGCTGAGATATAAACATAATAACTATTATTATTTTGGGGAAAATAATTTTTATTTGATTTTACAAGTATAAAATAATAACAATACAATATTTAGAGATATCTCCAAATCTCTAGACTTCCCGTGTTCCCCTCTGTAGGTCCTATTATTAACCTTTTCAACTGCATATTATTTCATCATCCAAATTTTATGTCTCTCTGTTTTGTCCATAATATTGTCTGCATTACAAGTGTTATTGCAATCCTGCTAATGCTTTCATCTGCTTACAGTGGTCTCTCAAGTAAATTATAACACCCCCCCCTTCTTTATTGAAGTTTTGGCCTTCTTGGTTCCTGAGCTTTCCGGTCAGTTTTGCCATTTCAGCATAATCCAGCAGCTTAGTTTACCATTCTTCTCTGGTAGGGACATTGTCTTCTTTCCTTAAATGTAATAATAATAATAATAATAATAATAGTTGTTGTTGTTGTTGTTGTTGTTGTTGTTGTTGTTGTTGTTGTTGTACCCCTCCCATCTTTCCATAGCTGTCAACGTTTCCCTTTTTTAAAGGGAAATTCCCTTATTCTGAATAGGATTCCTCACAAGAAAAGGGAAAAGTTGAAAAGCATCTTTCAGCTCCGGGGTCCAAATTAAAGGGCAGTAATCTAATGTGATTGGGTAAACACATCCTTTTAACTGGATTTTTCTTGCGATTAAATATGTTTCGGAAGGTCCCCCCCCCCCCCTTGCAAGCCTTTGGCCTGCTCTCTATTAGAATTTTGTTACTTTCTGGAATACATTGTTTGTGTTCGTTCTTTCTCTCTGTCTCATATCTATGATCCATTACTCTTTGGAGTTGCGTGTCTTTGAATCCCCCCCCCCAATCATATTACATTGCTTTTAATCTTTCCGCTGTTTAGCTATCTCGCTCTGTTTTTAAGAGTGGAAAAGTAAATGGGTTTAATAAATAAAATAAAAAACTTGTTAATGGAACTGTAATTTTCTGAAAGAATAAGCACCGATTCCTAGCGCTGGCATGCTTCCTAGAAAGAACGGGATGGCGTTTTACACAATCTAGCACCTTATAATACCTAAAACTCTCCAGCAGCCATTTGGAGCAGCTGCAGTCAAGATTGAGCGCATGGTGAGGTTCAAAGACAAGGCAGAAACAACCAGAGCCACCTTTCAAATCAGATCCGTATGAAGATGTCTCTGACAAGGAGGAAGATGCTTTCAAGTGAGATGCTGCTAGCTAGAATGCCAGATCCCCCTGGCAGCAGATCTCAGAGCACAGAAGCTTTCTGCCTTGGTGGACAAGCTGTGGTCAAGGCTGGCAATGCATAACTTTTCCCAGACCACGACTTTAGGAACAGCAGAAGCAGCTGGGAAGAGAGGAGTTCAGGGATATATATATATTTTTAAAAAGTATTATAAGTTGAGTGTCTTTGCTTCTTTGTGTTATTTTATGCACTGTGACTTGCTGTTATTTTTATTGATTATAGTTTAGAAATTATTTACAGTGGTGCCTCGCAAGACGAAATTAATCCATTCCGCGAGTCTCTTCGTCTTGCAGTTTTTTCGTCTTGCGAAGCACGGCTATTAGCGGCTTAGCGGCTATTAGCGGCTTAGCGGCTATTAACGGCTTAGTGGCTATTAACGGCTTAGCGGCTTTAAGAAAAAGGAAACAAACTCGCAAGAACTCGCAAGACGTTTCGTCTTGCGAAGCAAGCCCATAGGGAAATTCGTCTTGCGGAACGACTCAAAAAACGCAAAACCCTTTCGTCTAGCGAGTTTTTCGTCTTGCGAGGCATTCGTCTTGCGGGGCACCACTGTATTGTAATTGTTAAGAGTGAATTTCTGTTTATTCTTTGCTGGTATTTAATTTCATTGTGTATTATTATGTTCTAATGACTTATCAAACATTATTTGTTCATTTCTAAGTTATGTTTTTATGATGACATTTTTGCATTGGATTAGATTGTTGTAAGGTTTACTACTTTTGCTGTTTCTTCAGCTTGTAAACTGCCTTGGGTATACAGTCATACCTCGGGTTAAAGTCGCTTCAGGTTGACCATTTTCAGGTTACGCTCCACGGAGACCCAGAAGTAACGGAACGTGTTACTTCCGGGTTTCGCCGTTCGCACATGCGCAGACGCTCAAAATGACATCACGCGCATGCGCAGAAGCGGCGAATCGTGACCCGTGCATGCGCAGACGCAGGTTGCGTTCTGCTCTGATTGCAAACGGGGATTGGGAACGGATCCCGTTCGCATCCAGAGGTACCACTGTAGTAATATAAAAAAGTGGTGTACAAATTAAAAATGAAATTAAATGAAACCTACAGCTGGAAGCAGGGACGCTGGTGGCGCTGTGGGTTAAACCACAGAGCCTAGGACTTGCCGATCAGAAGGTCGGTGGTTCAAATCCCTGCAACGGGGTGAGCTCCCGTTGCTCAGTCCCTGCTCCTGCCAACCTAGCAGTTCGAAAGCACATCAAAGTGCAAGTAGATAAATAGGTACCACTCCAGCGGGAAGGTAAACGGCGTTTCCATGCGCTGCTCTGGTTCACCAGAAGCGCCTTAGTCATGCTGGCCACATGACCCAGAAGATGTACGCCGGCTCCTTCGGCCAATAAAGCAAGATGAGCGCCACAACCCCAGAGTCAGCCACGACTGGACCTAATGGTCAGTGGTCCCTTTACCTTTACCTTACAGCTGGAAGCGAGCAATTTAAGGCAGATGAAAATCTATGGGGATGAGAGGGGGAAGAGCTGCAAGTGGGGCTTATGTGTAGACCTCCAACAGAACTCAGGATCCCACAGAACCTGTTGTCAAAGTAGAGCAGCCCAAATTACCCAGATGCAAGGTCCTTGCATTTGGACCCTGCCTTGATTTCAGACTCCTTTCTTTCACACCCACCCATCCACCCAGGAGCGAAGGCAGCATTGGGTTCAGCAAGATGCACAGAGTCAGCAGAAGAATGCTCATCTGGCAGCAAAGGGGCATCACTATTAGGGGACTACTCTAGAGAAGCCAGAGAAGACGTATATTCATTGGGACCCAGCAGATAACTCTGCCCCAGGCCCATTCCTTTTTTTTAAAAAAAAGTTTTTATTTATACTTTTCAAATTTATACATTTCATTAATTTTACAATCATTTTAACATTTCAAAGTTTGACTTCCTTCCCCCTCTTTCTGCGGTTCCTTCAATTTATTTTAAAATATCTTCTGCATATCCAAATTCATTTAATTATCTACTTTAAATATATACTCTTATGAAACTGCAGGTTATTACAACAATCCTGCCCATGTTTTTAATCTGTTTGCAATTTACCTGTAAATATTCAATAAACCATTTCCAAGTTTGTTATCTTGATTTTTTATTCTTCCAGTAAGTTTCGCCATTTTTGCATATAAGTTTTTGTATCCATTCCTGCTTTGCTGGGACTTCTGCTTCTTTCCATTTTGGGGCGAGTAGCATTCTTGCTGATATAGTAGCATACATAAATAAAGTTCTATACAGTTTCGGTAGTTCTGTCCCTATAATTCCCAAAAGAAAAGCTTCTGTTTTTTGGGTTGTTGTTTTTTTACAAAGGTTATTTTGAACATCCTTTTCAATTCATTATATATCATTTCCCAGTAAGCTTTAACCTTACTACAAGGCCACCACATATGATTAAAAGAACCTTCTTTCTCTTTACATTTACAACAATTGTTTGATTTAGATTTATACATTTCTGCCAGTTTACTCGGTGTTAGATACCCAGCCCATTCGTAGCTGACTTCCACACTGTCCTGCAAGGGCAGCAGCAGTTTATTCCAGCTCCAGCTCCAGCTTTTGCTTGTCTTGCTCCAAAGTATAGGGGAACTGGTGAGACAGAAGAACAGTTGCCCGTGGTGTAGTGGTTAAGAGCGATAGACTCGTAATCTGGTGAACCAGGTTCGCTTCCCCGCTCCTCCACATGCAGCTGCTGGGTGACCCTGGGCTAGTCACACTTCTTGAAGTCTCTCAGCCCCACTCACCTCACAGAGTGTTTGTTGTGGGGGAGGAAGGGAAAGGAGAATGTTAGCCGCTTTGAGACTCCTTCGGGTAGTGATAAAGCGGGATATCAAATCCAAACTCTTCTTCTTTTAAGGCAGCCGATACCCAACACAATGTGCTCCAGATGTTGCCAAACTCCAACTCCCATCGGCTCCACCTCACCAGATGCATACCCAGGCCCTGTTGCTCCCTTGTATCAGCATCCCCCTGTCCCTTGAGCCCCTAGCAAGGAGATGTATGGGTTCCCACACACCCACACAGCAGAGGAGTGGCCCAGGAAGCATGTAGGTGGGCTCTTAGCCACTCCAAGCCAGAGTGGGCCCTTGGCAGAGACCAACTTCCCCAATGCCTAGCTATGCCCCTGTACCTCAGCATGGCCAATGGTCAGGGATGCTGGGATCCGTAGTACAACCACACCTGGAGGGCTGACAAGCTTATCATCCTTGGGAGATGGAAATAACAAGGGAGGGAAGTGACAATAGTTTTTAAGAGTGTTGGTACTAATGTGATATAGCCTTCGTTTTCCAATCTCAGTGATCTGCTCCCGCTATTGCCCTCAGTCAGACAGCTTTTTTAATTACTGCAAAGGCTGGAATAGGAAGCTGCTCACACTATTGATCCATCTTGCCTGGTATTGCCTGTTTTGATTGGCAGGGACTCGGGCTGGGGGACCTTCCCACTGGTTCCAGCCAGATGCCCTCCAAGCCTCTCTATATGGCTCTCATAACTCCCCAGGCCACACCTTCTTTCTGCAGGCCACACCCCTTACTGGGCCTTGCTTCATACCTCAAATGTATTCTTCCTGGGTGAATGTGTCTGCAGATACTCTCCTACTGTACAAAGGGACGTGGGTGGCGCTGTGGTCTAAACCACTGAGCCTCTTGGGCTTGTCGATCAGAAGGTCGGTGGTTCAAATCCCCACAACGGAATGAACTCCCGTTGCTCGGTCCTAGCTCCTGCCAACCTAGCAACTTGAAAGCATGCCAGTGCAAGTAGATAAGCAGGTACCACTGCGGCGGGGAAGTAAATGGCATTTCTATGTGCTCTGGTTTCTGTCATAGTGTTCCATTGCACCGGAAGCGGTTTAGTCATGCTGGCCACATGACCCAGAAAGTTGTCTGTGGACAAACGCTGGCTCCCTCAGCCTGAAAGCAAGATGAGCGCTGCAACCCCATAGTCACCTTTGACTGGACTTAACCATCCAAGGGACCTTTATCTTTTTACTGTACAAAGGTAGAATTTACATTTGTTGCTTTGCCCACTTCTTGCATGTGGCCCTCAGAAGGTTGTCAAAAAGGGAATGTGGTCCTCAAGCTGGAAAAACTCAATAATAATAATAATAATAATAATAATAATAATACAGCAATAATAATAATAATACAGCAATAATAATAATAATACAGCAATAATAATACAGCAATAATCATAATCATAATCATAATAATCATCATAATAATAATAATAATACAGCTCTCAGCAGTGTATGTAATTTTCTGCATTAAAAAAATGTGCTGTGCCACTGATCTATGGTCCTTCTCACAAAAAGAAAAGAGAGAAAATAATGCCCTGATTGACAAGAGATCATAGTGGAACACCAAAACACATTTATGTGCTATGGGCAAAAAGTTCTCCTCTCATGCCATTTTCAACTCTCCCTAAAAAGCAGTCATTTTGTCTCCAGCCTTAGTGTGCAGTAAATTGTGCTACATAAATTGTAATACGTTTTAAAAAAAGATTAAATCCAAGCAGAACATGTTAGAATGACTGGCAGGCAGAGGAAACCCCTGTTCAATATTGGATTTCTGTATTTATTCCTTAATGCTGTTAAAAGGCACCTGATGTAAAAGAAATGATTGTTAAGTGTAGCCAGGAGTCTTGAACCTATTCCAGAAAGGCTTTTTGTAGATCTGATATAAAGTCCCTGTCTCTCCAGATAAGATGGAGTTAACTCACTGCTCACTTTCTGTGCAACCCTTGATCAGATGTATGCCATTTTCCTTTCAAAGTTACCAACACACTTTTAAAAAAACACACCCTTGCCAGATGTCTCTTTGACCTAGTGTGGTCCACCTTGGTTTACCTTCCACCCCCTTTTAATCTGCTTGTATATGTGATGTATCAAGTCCCAATAGTGTTTCCATAGCTTGGAGATTAAATACAAAATCAAACACAACCATCGTCCTGGCCTATAACTATCCTCCTCCCGATTCTCCTCACAACGCAGTTTAATTATTTGAAACGTTACCTGATAAATAGTGTAATCAGAAGAATTCCACCTCCACTTTAACTACTTCCCCATCACATTTTTCTAATTTGGGACAGGTTTTAGATTACGACTTCTAAATTTATGTAAACTTCCAATCAGTGATTAATGTTACAAGCTACAGGCTGTGCCTTAAGCACACTTAAATGGAAAGGTGGGGTGGGGTGGGGGGACCACAAACAAGGGTTCGGCTTGTCATGTTCGTGACTTTGGTGATGCAAAGCATAACCTTTGGGGAGGTTTCACATGAAAGGTCACGACCTCTGTAACCTTGCCGGTGAGACTTCAGCATGAATTTTCCAGAAACTGACCGCCTTCTGTTTGATGGTGTGGGACTAAGGGAGAGAGAGTTAAGACAAGCTTATCAAATGCTATTTTAAAATGTAATTGAAGCCATAATTGGCATGAACGGTGCAAGCTGAATGAAAAGTTAGCTGTGTGTTGGCCACAGAGACCGCAGATAACTAGTATTAGAAGGGGGATTCACTGATATTGCAATCACTCTGGAGGTGGGGTGTGGGAGAGACAGACTCCTATCAAAATGGGGTCCATTAAGTGGATATCTTTGGCTCTCCAGGGGTTGGACTCCAACTCCCATCAGCCTCAGCCAGCATAGCCAATGGTCAGGCATGATGGGAGTTCATGCCTCTGGAATGACTTCCCCTTTGAAGTGCATCTAATTCAGGGATGGATTAATATGCCTATTTTGGTTTCCCTCCATTTCTCATTTTTCCAATCTTAAACTCAGTCGTCCACACTTCTACAGCAATTGGCATTAAAAAAAAAATAATCTTGAAAATTCATCAGCATGTCCATGTGAATTTTCCCCAATAAAAACATTTTTGTATGGATGAATTTACATGTTTTGATAGCAAGTTCCCCTTATTATAATGTGTTTTTGTGCGTTATTTTCACAAATATATGCATTTTTGTATGCAATTTTTCACTGGAGAACCACATTGCAGAATGTGAAGGATTTTGAAAGATGCCTATGTTTCGGTCAGTGCATTGGTTTGAGAAGTGCAAATTAGGTAGTACTATGATACTTGTTCCTGCCAACCTAGCAGTTCGAAAGCACGTCAAAGTACAAGTAGATAAATAGGTACCACTCCGTCGGGAAGGTAAACGGCATTTCCATGCGCTGCTCTGGTTCGCCAGAAGCGGCTTAGTCATGCTGGCCACATGACCCGAAAGCTGTATGCCGGCTCCCTCGGCCAATAAAGCGAGATGAGTGACCCAACGCCAAAGTCGGCCACGACTGGACCTAATGGTCAGGGATCCCTTTACCTTTATGATACTTGTATCCCACTGTTCCTCCCTGGAGTTGCATCCCTAGGAGTCATTCTCTCGCATTTCACTCAGTTCTGTAGGTAGTCAGTACAAGAGTGACTCCTCTCTAGGGATTTGAACCCAGTCTAGTTCTGCCACTCTGTCCACTATACCACTGTAGTTCCACTGTAGTTATGCATAAGGATTTGCTTATTTCTCAAAGAATACTTTTGGCAAACCTTGCGACTGGTTGGGTCAGGACTCCGTGTGATATGCTGTTCCGATCAAAAGCTATTTGGAAACCTGATTCTTAAGGGTAAGCCAGTTTCTACTCTACTTTTCTAATGCATGTGTGTGTGTTTAGAAAAATAAATTTAAAAAGTGGGGTTTGCATAATATCACATCACCAGAAAGGCAGAGATAAAGATGAGGTGTAAAGTATATGTAATGTGGCTTGTACTTAAGTGCAGTAATTGGAGTACTTGGATGTTAGATCTGCCAAGACGATAAGGCGAGGAAAAGCTGCTTGGGAAAAGGTAAACTGTCTGAGGAGCTGACAGCGATATGTGCTGGCTGGAAGAGGCCCAGAATTGTTTTAGCCTTTGAGACATTGGCATAATTGTATCCTTTGGGCCTAGACCTCCTGATAATGATACCTTCTAAACCTCAGTTATTGGTATAATTTCAATCTGATACAGGCCAAAATACCTCTCTCTTTATACACACAAGTTCAGCGGGAGGCATGTTCCCATGTGGGATGGGGGGCACTGGGATCAGTGGGGGAGGCCCTCTTAAGACGGTGTGCAGAAATCGCAGCGTTTGTCTCCTGCAGGCCTACGCCTCCTGAGTATGAGGAAACAGCCAGGGATGTATCTGATGTAAGTCATACTCGGTGTAGACCTGCTGAAATTAATGGGCGTGACTTAAGGCCATGTTTACACCATGCACTTAAAGAACAAGGATACTGCTGTAAATAGTCACAGCCCTCCCCACAAAGAAATCTGGGAGCTGTGGTTTGTGAAAGGTGCTGAGAGTTGTTAGGAGGTCCCTAGTCCCCTCACCAGCCTGGATAGCTCAGTTGGTTAGAACTTGGTGCTGATAATGCAGGTTCAATCCTCATATGGAATTGCTGCATATAGGGATGAGGGTGGCGCTGTGGGTTAAACCACAGAGCCTAGGACTTCCCGATCAGAAGGTCGACGGTTCGAATCCCCGCGATGGGGTGAGTTCCTGTTGCTCAGTCCCTGCTCCTGCCAACCTAGCAGTTCGAAAGCTCGTAAAAGTGCAAGTAGATAAATAGGTACCACTCTGGCGGGAAGGTAAACAGTGTTTCTGTGCGCTGCTCTGGTTTGCCAGAAGCAGCTTAGTCATGCTGGCCACATGACCCGGAAGCTGTACGCCGGCTCCCTCGGCCAATAAAGCGAGGAGCGCCGCAACCCCAGAGTCGGTCACGACTGGACCTAATGGTCAGGGGTCCCTTTACCTTTACCTAGTCCCCTCACAGAGCTACAATTCCCAGACTTCTCTGTGAAGTGGGATAGATTAAGGTATTCTGGGATGGGGAGAGGGGGCTCCTAACAACCCTCAGCACCTTTAACAAACTACAGCTCGCAGAATTCATTATACGTAGGGCTGTCTCTGAAGAGCGTGCAGAAACTTCAGCAGCCAGGTTCCTCACTGGGGCAAGACGGTTTGAGCATATTACACTGATCCTGGTCCAACTGCACTGGCTACCAATTAGTTTCTGGGCCCAATTCAAAGTGCTGGTTTGGACCTATAAAGCCTTAAACGCCTCAGGACAGCAATACCTCAAGGACCACCTTTCTCCATATGAACCTACCTGGATCCTGTGATCTTCATCTGAGACCCTTCTTCATGTGTCTCCTCCACAAGAACAGGCCTTTTCTCCAGTGGTTCCCCGCTTGTGGAATGCTTTCCTCGGGAAGGTTCAGCTAGCGCCTTCATTATGCACCTTTAGGAGCCAGGTGAAAAAGTTCCTCTTTAATCAGGCTATTGGCTGATTGACATCTGAAGCCCTTTTAAATGTGCTGTGGAAAGGGGGGGGGAGGTGTTATTGGGTTGTCTTCGTTTTTATTTTTATTATGTATTTTCTGTTTTTATATTGTAATTTTAAGTTGTGAACCACCCTGAGATCTAAAGGTATATAGGGCAGTATACAAATTAATTAAATTAAATTAATATGATGGGGAATACATGTTACTACACAGATTAAGTGTCCAGTGGTACCTCAGTTCTCGAACGTCTCCGTTGACTAATGTTTTGGAAACTGAACGCCAAAAACCCAGAAGAAAATGCTTCCATTTTCAAACACGCCTCAGAAATCGAACAGCTTCTGTTGTGTGTTTTTCAGTTTTCTCAGCTGAATCTGAAGACAGCCCTTTGCGCCTCGGTTTTCGAACGTTTCAGAACTTGAATGGTCTTCCGGAACAGATTACGTTCAAGAACCGAGGTACCACTGTGTATTTAATAAGTACAGTGAACAATTTGTTTCTTGCCTGTAATAGTTAAACTTCACCCAAATCAACCCTATGGAAAAAAGGATTTCATATAGTATGTTAAATAAAATAAAACTAAGCAGAGCAAGTTCCAAAGCAGGCTGCGTCTGACTAATGGATTTGTCCACTTTGTCTGCCAAAAGTTGAAAAAGCACAACCCCTCCGCTGGTAAAGCTATGAGTACCACTACATAAGCCTATGACAAATGAGATTTTTATTAGTTCCAGGGAAGCATATTTGTGGTGTAACCATTCTGAATAGAGGTCTGGACTAGTTAAAACCATTTCAATCCATGGAAGATGTTCTGTAGGTGGCAAATCACCACCATACTTCCTTCGCCTTTCAGAAGTGGTCCTCTGACGTGCTTTGCTTGCTACTGTTTATTGGGCTGATCCTCTTGAATCATACTGAGCAGAGGAGTCCTTGTATGACAGGGAAGAAAATGAAATGGTGCAGCACTCTGCATCATGAGCTGCGCTGGCGTATTTCAGTACATGCCAAAATAAGGAAACCACAACCCCTCTTATGTGCAACCTCCATTCAGGTCTATGCACCAGTTCTCTATTCAAGGGCAGCTGCTTAACGCATCACCAAGAAGAGGAAATGATTCACCCCTCTAGAAAGAGGTCACAAGTTTGCACAAAAGGTGCATGTGCTAATTTATATGTCTATATATGCATGCTTAGAAATGACTACTGATTTGAATAGAAAGACAGTACATCTCATCGTAGTGGGGAAGTTTGGTTGCTTAGATTGCTGTACAGGTATGATCAACTTTCCCCTTCTTTTGACTCCCTATCTTTCAATTGGACTTGGACCAGTCTGCTCTTCAAATGGTGCGCAGCAGGACATATGCTCATCCTAAGCTGGTTTCTGGGCTCAATTTAAAGTACTGGTAACAGGTGTTTTCAGGTTGCCACTATTTTGCAACAGGGATCCAAGGGCATCCTGATTTTCAGGTTCGTGCAGTTAAAGTGGGTTAAAATCTGTCTCCCTAGCATAGTGGTAGGGAACCTTTGGAAGAACCCTAAACTACAACCCCTCTCATCACTGGCCATTGGCTGTGCTTGCTGGGGCTGATGGGAGTTGTAGTCCAGCAACACCTAGAGGGCCACAAATGTTCACCACCCCTGTCCTAGAACAACAAGTTCACTTTGGGAAAAATGCATAAGGCTATTTGCAGTTAGGGAAGTGATGGGGAAACACATTGAAAAATGTGAGCTGAATGAATGATTAATGGCAAGGTGTATAAGCGCCCCAGAAGCAAATCATTAAAAACATGGGACAGGTGTTCTTTGTCATATAACCACCCTGCAAAGAAATTGGAGCAAATGCTCAATAAAGATCAGGGATGGTCTAGCTTCTATGTTAGCAAATTAGGGCAATGCCCAATAAATAGGTCATGGGAGCAGCCCCTGAAACAGTTTGAAACCAGATTATCTGAAGGAACATGTGCACATATGAATCTACCCTGGCCTTGAGATCAGCTCTGGAGATGTTTGCGGCCCTGTCATTGAGATTGATAAGATTTCTGGGCACAAGAGACAGACAGGATATTCCTTGGGAGGCATTTGTTTATTTATTTAATCTATTTCTATCCTACCCTTTTCCCCAAGCTTGGATTCAAGGTGGCTTGCGACGTTTAAAAACATCTGTGTAGAATAATAAAAACAAACATGGTAAGGACAATCTGTGAAATACACTGCAACAAATGTAAAAACTACTAACAACCTAGGACTGCCTGCACCTTCTTTTCCAAACGCCTGTCCGAACAGGCAAAAAGGGAGACAGTCTCTAACTTCTCTTGGAAGGGAATTCCACAATATGGGAGCAGACACAGAAAATGCTCTCTCTCTCATGTCACAACCAACCATGTTTCTGATGCTCATCTCGAGGATACGGATGGGCTCCACTTGCCTAGCTTTTAAGAGGATATGGAAAATGTCTTGTCTTCCCCTCTCAAGAAGAAGAAGAAGAAGAAGAAGAAGAAGAAGAAGAAGAAGAAGAAGAAGAAGAAGAAAGAGCTGCTAATACACATTTCTCTGCAATATGTTTCGCAGCCGCCATTTTTATGTTAGGATGTTTCAGCATTAAGTTGTGGTTTCATTGATTTGTTATATAGTTGGATGTAAGCCACCTCTGAAAGGCAGCACATAAATCATGGAAATAAATAGATGGCACTTCACTGAGAGGTGGTTTCAATGCTGCACGAGCATTTTCACTGCGCCGCACAACAGCTGTGGCCACATGTGCAGCCATTTGTTTATGGGTGGGGCCATCTTAGAGCTCTGCCCTTAGAGCTCATGTCACTTCACCCTTTTCGTTATGGACACTTGATTTATAATGGGTTGGATGCAAAAGTGCCTTTGGGGTTTGCAGCAGTTTTGGTTTAGAGAAAATGCAAGAGGAGACCTGAAAGAATAGTAGAATCATAGAATCGGGAGGGACCCGAGGGTCATCTAGTCCAACCCTCTGAAATGCAGGAATCTCAGCTAAAGTATCCATGACAGATGGCCATCTATCTTATATAATTATGTATGGAATGGAGAAAGTGGATAGATAAAAGCTTTTCTTTCACTTTCTTAACACTAGAACTCATGGGCATT
>NW_028293221.1:0-23125 GCF_964106645.2 Podarcis pityusensis
TTTGCAAGGACTGATGGGAGTTGTAGTTTGGCAACCTCTGGAGGGCCAAAGGTCTCCCACTCCTGAAATAGAGGGTTGTCCCTCTGCAAAGCAGGGCTGATGGCCAACCGACTTCAAACAGCTTTGGGGAAAGCCCTAGCAATGTTGAAGAAGTGTTAGGGTGAGGCTGCTGCCCCTCTCTTTCCGTCTCTCCACCCCGCCAGCTTAGGCTCACCTTTCTCCAGAACATTAACCAGACAGAAAAGCCCTTAAATTTGGCATGTGGCTCTGTTCTAATCTACTCAGGAGTCCCTTATCGGGCCTCACAGCCACTTAGGCATTTCCAAAAAGAAGACGGCGCAGCCGACTTGCACTTTGTCACATCTTGAACACTTGTTGTAGCAGAAAGGGGAGAAGGTGAAAGAATTGGCAGGAACTGCACCAAATGAATTGTCTGCCTCTCGCTCTTTCCTTTTGGGTTTTTTTTGGGGGGGTGGGAATGTCTGCTGGGCAGGACTAGTGGGGGATGCCTGGGCAGCAGTTTCACGGTTCCCCAACCCAACCAGCCACCATCAATTAGTGAGAAATGAAATTGCATTTTAAAGTTATGCACAGAAAGGAGAAGCTTTGGTGGAAAACTAGTGGCAGAGTGCATTGTTCTGGTTGTGCTTTCATCACTTTTGAGTCCACCAAGGCGTTGGGTGGCTGTCCGTCCTTTTATTCTACAAATGATATCTCTGGTAGGCTGCATCCTGCTCCTTTTCAGGGTGTGTGTGTCTCCTAGGGAAAAAACTACAGCATCCTCTGCGGGGCTTCTCTGTAAGGGCAGGAAGCTGGGAAAGCAACCTATTGTACACCTGACTGCTGCTGGTCGTGGTTTTTTAAGAAAATTGAATGTAAAAGAAATCATTCTGGAAAGGTCTTTTAAAAAACAAAACAAAAAAAAGATAAAAGGGAAGACTTCCCTTAAAGACAAGATCAGCAGATGCACCTGTTTCAGGCACAATGGCTGCCAGCCTCCATTCTTGAATTCAAGCCCAGAGGAAGATATCAGAACACAATGGGGTGAAATTTGATTCAGTGCGAACCTCCCCGATTTGTACTTTCTGAAACAATAGATGAGCTGAAACGCAGCTACTCTTTGAAGTCCACGCCTCTCCAAAATTTGCAACGCAGTTCTTCAGCCAAGTAATGAGTACAAAAATGCATATACGTGAGACCAAATATGCATAAAAATGCATATATTAGTGGGAAATGCCTAAAAACGTGGTGGTGGGGATATGGATAAATTTGGCATTAAAATGCCGGTGAATTTTCTGGAGGGCTTTTAAATAAAAATCAGAAACGGATGTGGAAATGACAAGAACTGAACCTAAGACTGGGGAAATGAGAAACTGAGAGAAGTTGAAAATGGCAGATTCTCCTATCCATCCTCCTCCTATGAGGTTTTTCCATATTGGGAAGCACCTGCAGCTTAGGAAGCTGCAGAGCACAAGGCAAATGTTTAATGGAAAGAAAAGTACACCACACCAACCAAAGAGATAAAGGGCGTTCCAAACTTTCTTGGCTGTGAATGAGGAAGCAGCAGCAGAAGCCTCTTTCACAGGAGCAAAAAACTTCCAAGTAGTTGGAAGAACGGTTTTGACACAGCTCATGCAAAGGAACGGAAGTATCCAGTACGGAGCACTAATTCATAGGGAAGAAAGTGGTCTGCCGCAGAGGACATGCAAACAGTGTTCTGGAGCTCTTTACACCATTCTTGGGGCCAGCCTCAACAAATGTGTCATAAGTCACAGGGCTCATCTACACTCGCTTGCCCTGACACTTCCCTCTGGGAAAACCCAATTTTTACTGCAAATGTCAAATGGGTTTTCTCCTGGTTGATGTTTGCTCTAATTTAGCTCTAAAGAGCAGGTTTTCCTGGGGAAAGTGGAGCGGCAAAGGCAAAACTTAACAGACCCTCCAGGTGTCCTTATTTTCCAGGGACAGTCCCAGATTTACAGAAGCCATCACAGTTTCTGATTGATCCTGGAATGTCCCTCTTTTCCTTAGGACAGCCCTATTTCCACCAGAGAAATGTTGGAGGGTTGTGAGTCAAGCTGAGAAACCACTCAGACCCAAGCTTCCTTGGCATGAGACAAGCCCTTATTCAATCTTAAACACACGGTTATTATTAATATAGGACGTCCGGGATGGAGAACCTGTTTCTCTCCACGTATTTCTGGGCTCCAACTCCCAGCCGCTGCATTCTGCATGGGCCACGACCACTGAAGAGGATAGGAGTTTTATTCCACCATCCTCTGGAGGGCCACAGGTTCCCTATCCCTGACACAAACACATAATGGGTGGTGTTTGCTGTGAGCCCTACTCAGAGTAGGCCCCTTCAAGTTAACAAACTTGACCAATTTAGGTAGGTTTGTTCATCTCAGCAGGTCTATTCTGAGTAGAACTTAGTTCTACTGCAACCCAGAACTCCTATCCCTGTTTTCAGATGAATATTATTTCCCAAAGGAGTTCGTATCAATAAAACAAAGTTCCAGACGAGAGCCATCTCCCTGCCTTCAGGCTTATGGACTAAAAAAAGACAGCCAGGGCAGGAGAGCGGAGGGAACAGGGACATCCGTTTTGACAATGCCAGGACAAAGTCGTGAGTTATAAACAGACATGCACATCCAGCTGTGGCCAAGCTGGTTTCGTCTTGCTTGGGCAGGGGTTGTGCAACTAACCCAGGAGCCCTTAGTCCCTGGGATGGTGGCAGAGGCCAGAGTGTGCTTTCTTCCAGCTCTACAATCCAAGGGCTATCCATACAGATATATTTTAAAAGGAGATGCCCTCTTGGCTTACTAACACACTTGCTTCAGAAGTACAGGGCAGTTGATTGCACGGTCAAGGGATGTAGCAGGTGGAGAAGAGAACCATAGAATTGTAGAGTTTGAAGGAATCCTGAGCATCGTCTAGTCCAGTGTTTCCCAAACTTGGGTCTCCAGCTGTTTTTGGACTACAATTCCCATCATCCCTGACCACTGGTCTTGCTAGGGATGATGGGAGTTGTTGTCCCAGAACAACTGGAGACCCAAGTTTGGGAAACGCTGATCTAGTGCAACCCCTTGCAATGTGGGAATATTCAGCTATCCCATACTGGGATTGAACCTGTAACCTTGGTGTTATCAGCACCTGACTCTAACCAACTGCGCTATTCATCTGCAATAGCAGTGGAGGCTGGTCCATTAGGACAGATGAGGCCCTGCTCCACCAAAGATCATCTGCCCTCAGCCAGACCCCACCTGCCTGCCTTCTTACTTCTTACAGTACGTCACTTTCTCTAGCCTGAGGGCCTCCATCAGCCTATGGTCAGGGATGAAGGGAGCTGTAGACCAATGACATCTGGAAGGCAACAGGCCAAGGAAGGCTGTAAACAAGTTGGAGCGTATGTCCTAAGGCAAGAATAGGCAGCCTATGTACCTCCAGAGGTTGCTGGATTTCTCCTCCATCAGCCCCAGCTAGCATGATCAATGATCAGGGATGATATGAGTTGTCATGAAACAACATCTAGAGAGCCACGTGTTCCCCACCTCTAGGAACATAGGAAGCTGCCTTATCCTGAGTCAGGCCATTGGTCCATCTAGCTCAGTACTGTCTACACCAGGGGTGCCCAAACTTTTTTCAAAGAGGGCCAGATTTGATGAAGTGAACATGCATGAGGGCTGACCATTTTGCCTGACATTATTTGATTGTTCCCCCAAAGTTCTTGACCTTTTTTTTAGGATTGAAGTTCTTGACCTTTTTTTAGGATTGTTCCCCCAAAGTTGTAGAGGGTCTCACAATCCTTACAAAATTGAATAGCAGAAACTAGGTTCACAGGCAGAACAGAGAGCCAAACGACAGACGGGAGTGAGAGATGAACACCGGGCACCTGTGCAAGCTGACCAGCAGAAGGGATACAGAGCGGCGGGCAGCTGCCAAGCTGCTGCTGCAGAATTCCCCTCTCACTTCACCTTGCCTGCTTCGTCCGCATCACACCTGCGCACTGACATCTCGAGCAGCACCGCTCAAGCAACCAAACACACAGCGCCACTGCTGGAGACGCACCAATCGCAGCCCACCCTGCCCACCTCTAACCTTCCTTGGTGGAGCATTGGCTCCAGGGGAGAGCGAGCAGAGCAGCAGGGAGGTGCTCGGGGGCCGCAACAGATTGATTTTTCCAAATTGCCTGTGGGGCTGGTTTAAACTGGGCCCAGGCCACAAATGGCCCTGGGCCAGACTTTGGACATGCCTGGTCTACACTGACTGGCAGTGGCATTCCAGGGTTTCAGACTGGGGATATTTCCATCCCTACCTGGAGATCCCAGGGATTGAAGCTAGGACCTTCTGCATAGAAAGCAGATGGTCTACCACCGAGCTATGGTCCTTGCATGTTTTGCCCCATGTTGGGCACAAGGTTCCTGCATTTCAGGGGGTTGGACTAGATCAGTATTGGCCAAAGTTGGCCCTCCAGCTATTTTTGGACTACAACTCCCATCATCCCTAGCTAACAGGACCAGTGATCAAGGGATGATGGGAATTGTAGTCCCAAAACAGCTGGAGGGACAAGTTTGGCCATCACTGGACTAGATGATCCTCATGGTCCCTTCCAACTATGATTCCCCTACAATCTGCCCAAGGGGTTCCTGGATTTGATTTTGGTTTAGCCTGAAGCTACTGGGGACAGTGTGAGGGCACCAGGGCCTGGGAAGACGCACAGAGCAGATAGTGGTGGCTTGTATTAATGTGGCGCCGTCCCCAAACTTTGTGTGCGTTTGTGGCAACAGAGGGGGTAAGCAGATGTGCCTGGTGGATTTCCACAGGCCCTGTAATTCAGGGCAGAGGGGGAGGAGACCAAAGGAGTGGCCAGCTTTACAGAGACAAATGCACAAAATTAACATCTGTTGGCTTCTGGGAATGACCTAATTTCTGGCGGTTGAGCTGGTGCCAGGCAGCTATGGCAACATACTGCAGGGGTGTGCAAAGCTCAATGCCAGGCCTGCCAGCGTGAAGGGCTGGTAAAATGAGAGAGGTGTGTCCTTGTCACCACGATCTGTGCACGTTGGTAGCACAGACGAAGGTGCCTACGCTCACTCCCTTCATCAAAGTTGGTTCTGAGGAGCTTGGACAAGAGCCAATGGGTTTCCTTTGCTGTAAAAGCATCCTCCATACCAGGCATAGGCAAATTCGGCCCTCCAGATGTTTTGAGACTACAATTCCCATCATCCCTGACCACTGGTCCTGTTAGCTAGGGATGGTGGGAGTTGTAGTCCCAAAACATATGGAGGGTTGAGTTTGCCTATGCCTGCTCCATACTCTCCGCCAATAACTAGGGGGAGATAGGAAAGACCTATCACAACTTCACGACACATCAGCCTCTTCCCCCTCCCTGAGGAGTGGTTCATGTACCTTATTTAATTTATTTTAACTTGTTAAATTTGTTAGCCACCCCCCCCCCCGCAGTGCAACCCAAAGAGACTTACAGCAACCAATAAATGGCATGCTTTAAAACCACCAGAAAACAAAACACAACGCTGTACAGTCATACCTTGGAACCCAAATGCCTTGCAAGTCAAACGTTTCAGCTCCTGAATGCTACAACCCTGGAATTGAGTGTTCTGGTTTGCGAACGTTCTTTGGAACCCGGAAGTCCGACGCGGCTTCTGATTGGCTGCAGGAGCTTACTGCAGCCAATCAGAAGCCGCGCTTTGGTTTCTGAATGTTTTGGAAGTCGAACGGACTTCCGGAATGGATTCCGTTCGACTTCCGAGGTACCACTTTAAATGCAAGAAAAACCTAAAATGCAGAAAACGTCATAAGGAATGGGCCGATCATAAAAACGTAGAACTGGAAAGGACCCCAAGGGTCATCTAGTCCAACCCGCTGCAATGCAGGAATCTCAGCTAAAGCATCCATGGCAGATGGCCATCCAACCTCTGCTTAAAATGTGGCCTGCAAGGCTGTAACTCAGTGGTAGAGCATCTCCTTTGCATGGAAAAAATCCATCCACAGGTAAAGCTGAGAACACCCTCTGCCAGAAACCCTGGAGAGCTGCTGCCGGTCAGTGTAGACAGTACTGAGCTAGATGGACCAGTGATCTGACTCCATTTAAGGCAGCCTCTTATTCGTGCTACTTGTGCTATTAACATGTTTTAATCTACATAGAGGGAAAGGCTGTGATGGGCGTCAGTCAGGCCCTGCAGTGGCCAGATTCCCTTCTCCCAAAGTAACACAGGCAGCTGCTTTCTACTGGTTCAGACCCCTGGCTTATCTAGCTCAGTTCTGTCTACACTGACTGGCAGCAGCTGTCTGGGATTTCAGGGATGGGAGATGCTGGGGACTGAAGCTGAGGCCTTCTGCATGCAGAGCAGATGCTCCCTCCCCCAGCCCCCAGGCTCCAGCCCTCCCCTAAGCACAGGTGTGTGGAAAGTTACCAAGTTCCTGGCGGGCAGAAGCCGAGGTCTTTTGAGAGGGTGCCCTTGCAAGGGGCACACGTGGGTCAGAAGTCCTGGCAGAGCTGCTGAGCATGAGGGGCACCCAGACCAGACAGCCTGGAGGTGGCTGGATGGCGGAACTGATGGGAATTGAATGAGGCTGTGATACAAAGCGCCTATTGTCCGCCTGCCGACTTGCGCACTCACAAGCTGCCAGCTCTGGCTGAATTCCCCCAAGCCCACCCCCCACTCGCAGGACGGCAAGATGGGATTTGTGACACACACACACACACACACACACACACACACACACACACACACTGCTTTCCCCTCTTTTTGCCCTGTGTTCTCCGTCCAGGCTCACTTCTGAAAAGCATTCTTATTGAGCAAGAACCGATCACGGCTTTCGATCACTGTTGAGCCAATATCCCACCTCGGGGAGACCAAGCTGCCACCACAACCTCCTTTCTGCTTCCCATCATAGAGGAGAGCCAAGGCTCTCTGGAGCTGTAGAAGGCTGAGCACCTGTTTTGTGCCCAAAAGGCCCCCACCTTCAATCTCTCCATTGCCAGGTAGGGCTGGGGGAAACCCTGGAGAGCCGCTACCAGCCAGTCAGGTGGACCACTGGTCAGAATAAGGTCACTTCATGTATTTCTATCAACCCCAGTTAGCGCATTTGGACGGCCATTTGGCTGGATGACTTTCGGAAGTGGTCCTGGGAGGACGACTCCACCTGTTACCCCATTTGCTAGCAAATTCTCTCCGACAACAACCCCAATTCCTACTGGATCCTTGTGGAATGGCTCTGGAAAAGTTATATACAGTGGTACCTCGGGTCACAGACGCTTCAGGTTACAGACTCCGCTAACCCAGAAATAGTACCTCGGGTTAAGAACTTTGCTTCAGGATGAGAACAGAAATCGTGCTCCGGCAGCGGCAGGCCCCATTAGCTAAAGTGGTACCTCAGGTTAAGAACAGTTTCAGGTTAAGAACAGACCTCCAGAACAAATTAAGTTCTTAACCCGAGGTACCACTGTATACCCTCCAACCTTTCTCTGATGAAAACTGAGACATCCTATTCCATGATGATAGTAAGAATAATTTTATTATTTATAGCCCACCCATCTGACTGGGTTGCCCCAGCCACGCTGGGTGGCTTCCAACATATATAAAACCATAATAAAACATGAAGCATTAAAAAACTTCCCTATACAGGGCTGCGTTCAGATGTGTTCTAAAGGTTGTGTAGTTACTTATCTCCTTGGCTTGGGGGTCCCGTAACTCCGTACCCTCCAACATTTCTCCACTGAAAATGGGGACACCCTAAGGGAAAGCGGGACATTCTGGGATAAATCAGAAACTGGGAAGGCTTCTGTAAATTTAGAACTGTCCCTGGAAAATAGGGACACTCGTAGGGTCTGGTCATTGACACCTATTGTCTGCTCCCCACTGCTTCTCTCATCCTTAAGTTTTTATGCCGCCCAATTAAAACCACTGGGGTTCTTTTAACCAACAGATGAAGCAACTTTCCATTTTATTTTTCATTGCCGCTCAGTCTCAAACACCTTTTCCAAATCTCTGCCACAGCAATGCCTCTTAATGTATAGTCTGCTCTGCCAGTTGCTATCGGCTAGCCGAGCATCACAAAAACATCCCAAACCCAAAGCCCATCGCCAGCCAATTTTTTTTGCTTTTGTGGGAGGGGACGCCCTCTGTTCTGTGTTCTGCACTCTGCGGTTGGGGGGAGAAGGTGGATTCACTGCTAGCTTTAGAGCCGAGGGGCCAGGAAGTCTGTTGTGGGGCGCAGCTGGGCCTTCCACACGAGGTTCACCCAGATCTGTACCCAGGTTGGCGCTGCCACGGTCTCCTGCTTACTCTAATTGGCTCCCGGAGGTGAATTTGTTCCTGGACCCGGTGGTTTTCCGGCTTCTGTTCTTCTGGGCAAACTTTTTTGCTGGGGAGGAGGAGCCGCACACCTCCCTGTTGATCCTGCCCTATTTCCGTGGGGGTGGACAAGGAGCCTGGCAAGAGCTATTTGTGCTATCTGGGCGGCTTTCATCTCCCTTCCCCCTGCAGCTCTGGCACAATGGACCGCCGATTTCACGCCTATTAGCAGGCAGGAATGCAGCGGTTCGCCTCTGCCTCTGTGTAGCTTCAAAAAGGATTTGCCGTGAAGCGTGGAAATACAACGCAGAGGCGGCCCTGGGCCCGAGGCGGGGAGGGTGCGGTGGGAGGAGGACGAACGGAGCCAACAAGTGGGGAGAGGGGAGGTGGAATATACATGGCAGTGTTTTCTAAGTGGAACACGGGAGTCGCACCTCCCGGCAGGCCCCGGCGATTGCAACCATACGAAGAGCCGTGGATCCGGGGCAGGACACATGCCTTGCTTGCAGAAGGTCCCAGATTCAATCCCCTGCATCTTTAGGCAGAGTTTGGGGGGGGGGACTTCTGCCAGTCCCTGTAGCCCAAAGGCAGGGCAACTTTTTCAGAGCCTGAGAGTCACATAAAGTTCTACAGTGGTACCTCAGGTTAAGAACTTAATTCGTTCTGGAGGTCCGTTCTTAACCTGAAATTGTTCTTAACCTGAAGCAGCACTTTAGCTAATGGGGCCTCCTGCTGCCGCCGTGCCGCCGTAGCACAATTTCTGTTCTCATCCTGAAGCAAAGTTCTTAACCCGAGATACTATTTCTGGGTTAGCGGAGTCTGTACCCTGAAGTGTATGTAACCAGAGGTACCACTGTATTATGCCGCCTCCTCATGGGACCATGAATAGCCTCCACTCAACAGTGCTGCATTCACACCCTACATTTAAAGTAGTATCGTAGCACTTTAAACGGTCACAGCTTCCCCCAAAGAATTCTGGGAAGTGTAGTTTGTTAACAGGTGCTGAGTGTGGTTAGGAGACCACCTCCCTATTCCCCTCCCAGAGCTACAGTTCCTCCTGCCCGTGAGTAGGCTTGTCAGCTTTTGACCCACCTCTGTGTCTTTTAACAGCCATTTGATTGGCAGCAATTAAGCCAGTGATTGAGCTTTATCTCCAGTCTATGAAATTCCTTTAGAGCTGATGACTCTATGGCACATCCAGTACAAAAAGTTGGCAACCCTCTGTTCTCATTCCCTCTCTATCTCATCACTTGCATTTCAAGTACAACAGTTCTGACAAAGGGTTGTATTGAATGCTAGTTCTGCTTAGAGTAGACTGATTTGAATTAATGAACAAGACTTAAGATAGAGTCATGATTTTCAGTGGGTCTACTCTGAGTAAGACTTGGTTGTCTACAACCCCATATCTGGTCTAGGGGATCCTGAAAAAGCGTCCCTAGGTGTTTTTGCCAGATGAAGTGTACTTGTTTGTGGGTGCTATGCTATGCTGCTCTCTCTGACCCGAGGGCAGCAGAATTGTGATATCGGGTGAAGAACCTGCCACTCTTAAATGTTGTTGAACTACAACTCCCATCATCCCTGATCATTGGCTAGCCTGGCTGCGGCTCATGGGAGTTGGCCCAGCAACATCAGGAGAGCCAGAGGTTCCCCATCCATGATGTAAGCTGTTTCAGGACTGGCAAAGAGGGGGGGGGGGCATAAGAAGAAATGTTAGCTAGAGATGTTGACAAAGTTCTCAAGTTCAAGAAGCAACTCCAAGGACTTGTAAAAACCTACCTTAAATGAGAGCTGAGCTTGTAAAGTCCCCCTCTCTGTTCTTCTTGGGCTCAGATTAAAATCTAAATCAAAGAAGAATTCATGGCTTCCCCTGGCCCATCCCTGCTAAGCTTTCCTTCCCCCAAAGCTACCTATAGGTAAAGGGTACCCCTGGCCATTAGGTCCAGTCGTGACCGTCTCTGGGGTTGCAGCGCTCATCTCGCTTTATTGGCCAAGGGAGCCGACGTACAGCTTCCGGGTCATGTGGCCAGCAGGACTAAGCTGCTTCTGGCGAACCAGAGCAGCGCACGGAAACGCCGTTTACCTTCCCACCGGAGCGGTACCTGTTTATCTACTTGCACTTTGACATGTTTTCGAACTGCTAGGTTGGCAGGAGCAGGGACTGAGCAACGGGAGCTCACCCCGTCGCGGGGATTCGAACTGCCGACCTTCTGATCGGCAAGTCCTAGGCTCTGTGGTTTAACCCACAGTGCCACCCGCTTCCACCCACTCTAAAATACATTCCCTTCCCATTCCCTGAAGCTGTGGCAGCAGCAGTGAATGTGTGCAGGGGGGTAAAAGAAGGGAGGTGTGTTTTGGGTGTTGGTGAGGAGCTGGCCAGCTGGCTTTTGAGGGAGGGTATTTTTTCTGAACTCTCAGATTTGCTTGGGGAAATTACCTGAGTGTTTCTGATTGTCACCTCCCCCAGAAAAAAAAAAATTTGGATAGTTTCCAGGTGAATGTAAGGCAGGTTCTTGGAGAGTTCACCCATTTCTAATCTTGGCTGCAGTGGTATCTTTTTGTGTATGGAGACGGCTCTCATAACAAAGGGACGTCTCCTAGCCAGATGACAGCCGTTTCTGTCTCTCCTCGCAGTCTATTCCTGCGGTGTTGACAACTTCTAAAGGTAAAGCCTTGGTCTCTCCCTTTCCAGAGCTGATAACAGAACCCAGACACCCCCAACCTCAGGGACGCAGGAAACACAATTCTACTTAGAAAGTGCAGTTACGAAGTACAATCCGGAAACTGCAGCTAGTGCAGAATGCTGCAGCACAATTGCTGACAGGAGTGAGGCCTTGTCAGCATATAAGACATGGGCTCAGAGAGCTGCACTGATTGCTGATGTTGCAAGGTGGTAATGTTAGCATATGCAGACCTTAAAAACATGGGACCAGTTTACCTACGAAATCACCTTACCCCACATGTGCCCACTCGACTGCTTCAATCGGTTGAATTGGCACTATTACAGGTGCGACTCAATACCCATTTATGAGAATTCAATCGTTTAGTGTGGCAGCAGCTGAACTTTGGAACTCCCTGCCACTTGAAATCAAGCAAGCGCCGTCATTGTACTCTTTCCATCCCCTGCTGAAAACATTCTTGTTTGGGCAAGCCTACCCAGGTGCTTAGAAAGTTGAAGTGATTTGAATCTGTTTTAGTATTTTAACTTTCGTACGTTTTAATGTATGGTTGTGCATTTCTCTCGAATTTACTGTTTTATCTCTTTGTAAACCACCCTGAGGTTTCTCACAATCAAGTGGGGTATACCTTTTTGTGAAATACATAAATAAGCATGTGTCTCACAAAGTCACACGGTGCACTCCTGGTTTAAAACAGAGCACAGATCAGACAAACCATAGTGTTTACATCTTAAAAGTTTCTAGATATCATGGTTCCTTGAATAAACAATCCCTGTTTAAAATGTGTAATGAGTGTAAAACCGTGTCCCCTTAACCCTGTTCCATGCAGGGAACCTAGGAGTGGGCGGTTGCTATGGGCTGTTTTTGGATGTGAAGTTATGGGATGTTTTCAATTTACATATTGGTGAACTCTGCAATCCCTTTGGTTCTGATGTACGCTGGTTAATTGTGGATTTGTTTATTTTTAGCGTTAGGTTGTAGCGGTGGTATTAGACTCTTTATTAGGTGTTATTGCGCTTCTGTATTTAGACTGTTTGTTTTGGTCCTGAACATCTTTGCGCACAGATGTTTTTTTGTGGGAATTGTGATATATATATAAATAAATTGGCTATGAGCAGGCTATGAGTAGACCAGGCGCCCCCTCTCAGTGGGTGACAGTGAAGGCCTATGAGTAGATGAGGGCCAGGGATGAGCTATGAGTAGACCAGGCTCCCACTCCTTGTGGGTGGCAGGGACATTGACAAAGGGGGCAGGGCTGGCACACTCATCCCCGCCTCCACTTCAACGTGATGGGAATTGTGTGACTAACGGGATGCCCAAAGAGGACTATAGCTTTGTAGCTCTTTACCACCACCCCCCTCCATCCCAAACCTACGCAAAATTTTGAACTCAGTCTTAGCAACATGAGGAGCTGCCTAAAGGAGACCAACAGCCCATCTAGCTCAATATTGTCTGCACGGACTGGCAACGGCTTTCGGGCTGTCCCCCAACCCTACCTGGAGATGCTGGGTATTGAACCTGGAACCTCCTGCACACCTAGAATCATAAAATCATGGAATTGTAGAGTTGGAGAGGACCATGAGAGTCATCTAGTCCAAACCCCTGCAATGCAGAAATATGCAGCTGTCCCTTCTGGGGATCGAACCTGCAACCTTGGCATTATCAGCAGCACCCTCTAACCAGCTGAGCTATCCAGGCTGGTAATACTACAGCAAAGCAGATGCTCTATCCCTGAGCTGTGGCCCAGCCGGCTAGCCCCATGGTCTCACAACTATCCCAAAAGAAAGAAATGGTGTCGCGTCCTTTAAAGGTTGCTTGGAAGTCTCCAGTCTTGGGCACGCTTTGGCACTGGAGAGTTAGTGGCTCATTGTGGCTCAAGGAAGGGAATCTCTCCACCAACCATGAATGTTCTTCTCTGCCTGACACTGCACTCCAGTTTCTGCCTCTTCCCCTCTCGCCAGCCCCTTTGCCTGCTATTTACAAACGGCGTCTGCCGGCACCCCAACAGCCGTGGGGAGCATGGCAAAAAGGAAAGGCGTTTGCCAGAACTGGAGTTGTGCAGCGGGGCCGCCCCCCCCCCAACTAGCAAAAGGGCACGAAGCGAAGTGATGGTTTCGGGAGGGTGGTAAGGTCAGGAGGAGAGCTCATCCACCCTGCCGTTCAGATGGAGTCACACTGCCCTACATGAGGCTCCCTTGCAATGGTGCAATGCTTTCGAATGTCACCAGATGGGAGCCCATATGGAGTCCCCCCTGTGGGATTGTGGCAGGAGTGTCCCCTGCAGCTGTGTGTGTGTGTTCAGGAAGCATGTGTGTGTGTGTGTGTGTGTGTGTGTGTGAGAGAGAGAGAGAGAGAGAGAGAGAGAGAGAGAGAGGTGAATGAATGAATTTGCCAGGCTATTAAACAGTGTCGGCTCCGGATATTTGGGTGGTCCCATTGGGCAGGATGACCTCATCAGGGTCCCTGAATGTGCCCATCACCTCTCTGCTCTCCCCACTACCCGCTCACTCACTAATAATAATAATAATAATAATAATTTATTTATACCTCACCCATCTGGCTGGGCTTCCCCAGCCACTCTGGGCGGCTTCCAACAAAATATCAAAATACAGTAATGCATCAAACATTAAAAGCTTCCCTAAACAGGGCTGCCTTCAGATGTCTCCCTCTGGATCTGAACTGCACCCGAGGGAGAAGGCAAGGCAAGCTGCTTGCACCCTTGGGGTTTGTATCCAGTTCCGCTCAGAGTACACCCATTGAAATGAACAGACTTTTGTTAGTCAAGTCCATTGATTTCAAGGGATCTGCTCAGAGTAGGATTGGCTTTGGATACAACCCTCGCATACCCTCCAACATTTCTCCGATGAGAATAGGGACATCCTATTCCATTATTCTCATTCTTATTATTTTATTAATACCCCACCTATTTGACTGGGCCACTCTGGGTGGCTTCCAACATATATAAAAACATAATAACACATTAAACATTAAAAAACTTCCATCTACAGGGCTGCCTTCTGATGTCTTCTAATAGTTATCTCCTTGCTTGGGGGTCGCATAACTCCATACCACTGAAAATAGAGGTGTCCTAGGGAAAAGTGGGACATTCCAGGAGTTTTTTCCAGACCAAGGGCCATATTCTCCTCTTAGCAACCTTCCAAGGGCCACATGCCAGTGGTGGGCAGGGCCAGAGGCAAAAGGGAGAGCAGCAACAGATGCCAATTTTACCTTTCAACATGTGGCTAATTCCCCCACATACATGTACCTCTCTTCCTGTGCTAATCAGACAAGCAAGAAGCATTATCAGGATTCAGGGACACCTTTCAGCCAGGGAAAAACACTCAAGGAACATGCAAAGCACAGCTAATGAAGGGTGCAGCCTGGGGAGAGTTATGAGGGCCAGGCAGAGAGACCTGGAGGGCCACATTCAGCCCCCCTGAGCCTGAGGTTCTCCACCTCTCTCAGGGGCATCTTCTCACTTTTTTATTATTTACCCCCACTTTTTATTATTTCCCTGGTGGCCCCATCCAATCCAGAGGAGCAGGTGTGAGAAGTGAGTTGCGATGGAAGAAGAGAATGTGCCCCATTTGTGCCTGGGGAGGGCTCAGGAGGTAATACGCACAAACACCCCCCCCCCCCGTAAAAATAGGTCTGGTCCTTTCACTGTTTCATTGCTTTAAGAACTGTTTTGTAAGTGAGGTGTTGGAGATCAAAAAGTGTTCTCTCTTGGGTGGTGAGTGCGATGAAACAGAGCCGTACAGAGGGTCCTTCTCTTCCTTGCTGTAAACACACACACACACCAACACACACACACAATTTTAGAAAATGGTTGGGCAGTCGGCGCTCAGACGGGGAGTTCAGGTTGGTACCAGGCTTGGTGGCCCTGTTCCAGCCGGCATCAGATCCCCTATTCCCCTGGGGTGGTTGGACCAGCCTGCCTTTCTGACTCTCTCCCAGCCCTTTGTCTCTGGCTCCATCTCCATGTCTCAGCCCTCTTGACCCTCTTGAGAGGATTATCGTGCTATTCAGACCCTCGTTTAGTGGGTAAACTTTTAAACAATAGGACAAAGGCCTGGCGTTATTGGATTGCAGTTAAGCAGGCTTTAGTGAGGAGATAAGAGTCTCAAGATGGAGGGATCTGTGTGCCAATAAAGGGTCTTTCAGCCTCGGAGATCTTAACAGTCTCCCAGTGGCCGAAAGGGCGGAAGGCGCGGGGGGGGGCGGGAGGGGACAAAAGCTGGGTGCTGAAACAACTAGATATGCTTTTCAGCAGGGAGTGTGTGTGCGCAAACCCGCAACATTTATTTTATTTCTTTCTTTAAAAGCATTCAGAAACACATTAAACAGGGTCCGATCTTATGGGTTCGGGGGAACCTGGGCAGAAAGGCGCATCTGTACCATATGTTTGAAGCGGTGGGGAGATTCTGCTTCATGTATAGAAGGGGAAATACTATTGCAGGTCACCCCGAACTCCAAGCATTGCAAGATTCCAGGGGTTCCAGGCAGACTTACCCTAGGTCCATGTTTCCTTTTGGAAAATGAGGTACGGCAGAGACTGCAGTGTCTTCATGATATATGGTTTATTTATACATATATACAACCTGAGCTGACGGTGGAGAGGTTCCCAGCATTACACTCGCAAGAGGATTGTTTCCTCCGTAGGCACATCTTAGGATCCAGATGGACATCAGCCGTCATGCCCTGGCTCCATTCTGCTTCCCTGTTGCATAACTGCTCCCCAAGCTCCTAACTCACATCTTTGGAGCTTTGTGTTGTCCTAATGGCCCATCCCCAGGCTATCACCTCACCCAGGAGGCCAGCCTGGCATAATTAGCCCTTGACACATGCTGATTCCAAGGGACTAGCATCGTCTAGCACACAGCTTTATCCATATGGGTCTGGTCTAGTGCACATGAGTCTAATACTCAGGGTCTAGCTATTTCCTGGTTTTAACACTCCAAGCATTGATTAAATTCTAACGGCTATTAGGGAAGTTTTTAATGTTTGATGTTGTTGCTTTTTTATTATTGTTGTTGCTGTTGGTGGTGTTCTTTTGGGAGCCACCCAGAGTGGCTGGGGAAACCCAGCCAGATGGGTGGGTTATAAATAAATTATTATTATTATTATTATTATTATTATTATTATTAGACCCAGGAATTTAGGGTGTCTAGCAGGCACCAACTCACAACAATACATTTTCATTAAATCTATTTATTTACTTTTATATCTCACCTTTCCACCCCTCCCCATCTTATGGGTTCCCCCACAACACACCCATTTTATTCCCATAGCAGCCCTGTCAGGTAGATCATGTGGAACAAGAATGCTTAGTCCAATATTATCTAAGTTCCTGCAGGTTTGAACCTGGGTCTCCCCTCAGTCCTAATCTGACACTCACACCACTCTGCCATGCTATATTCTGGCCACAGTAAGAAGGAAGGAGAATGAAAAGGCTGTTTCTGCAGAGCCTCAAAACCCAACTTTTTAAGGCTGATTCACCCATCCCTGTGTATCGCTCAATTATTACCCTGAGCAGCTTTAGGGCCTTTCAGATCCCTCATATCCCAGCCTGATCACTGAGACCATCCAAGGAAGCAAGGCTGGTTTTCCCCTGAGTTAGTGAGGCTCATTTGACATTGGCACAAAACCGAGCCTTTCAAGTCACAGACTCCAGTCCTGTGGAAGCTTCTTCCAATAGAGATTCAGGAGACGTCTTCCAGATTAACCTTTAAACGTTTGCTGAAAACGTCTCTGTGCTACCAGGCTTATGCAGATAATAAAGACAAAATATTATCTGCAATAGTTAGCTGGTGGTCTGCTAACTACATAATTTTACGTTTTTCTGAAGTTTATCACCATACGTATATCTGCTTGCACGTATCTGCTTTGTGTGCTTTTTAAGTGAAACTGCAGTATACGTGTAATTCTTACAATCTTACAAATGGGTGAATGTGTTGGATGTTATCTCTAGCAATACAGTGGTATCTCGGGTTACAGATGCTTCAGGTTACAGACGCTTCAGGTTACAGACTCCGATAACCCAGAAGTAGTACCTCGGGTTAAGCACTTTGCTTCAGTTTGAGAACAGAAATCATGCGGCTGTGGCGCGGCGGCAGCAGGAGGCCCCATTAGCTAAAGTGGTACCTCAGGTTAAGAACAGTTTCAGGTTAAGAACGGACCTCCAGAACGAATTAAGTTCTTAACCAGAGGTACCACTGTAGTAAGGATCTGTTTTATAGTGTCTGAACCACGCCAGGATGTTGCAGCCATTGGAAGATAAGAAGCTGCCCTATGCAGAGTCAGGCCATGGGCTCACCTTGCTCAGTAATTGCCCACACTTGATGCAGGAAGTCCGCATCCCTGACATCTCTCAGCAGCTGCTTAAAAACCTCTCCTCCACTACCTCCTGAAGCAGGCTGTTCCAAGGTACCACAATTTGTCCCCTGAGCAAGCTCCTCTCTCTCTTAGTTTGAGGACAGCAATGTCCATCGAAAGAACACCGGCTTGAAGAGCATTTTCTACAGACAAGCGTTAGGTTTTTCTCATTAGTCCCCTGACTAATGAATGATCAGTCCTCCCGACCCCTGGATAGGCCTGATCTCAGGGTTGCACAAGTTCACTCTGCAATAAGCAAGCGAGCTTTATATGGATCAGCAGTCTCTGGGGAAACTTCTCTAAAATATCTATTTAAGCATCTCTTGTTTCTTTAATGGTCAATTGAGCAGGAAACCACGAGCTATTCAACGGAGCATGACATCCTCAGCAAGCAAACCTAGCAAATCCCCTTTGGGGATCTTTACACACAGAGAGTTGTGAAAAAGGATACTCCCCCAATACATAAGTGGGATAACATAGGAACAATAAGCAGAGGCCCTGCTGCATCGGCCCAAAGGATCAGACCATCATCTAGTCTTGCCTCTTTTTCTCGCTGACTTCATATGCCTATGGGAAGGCTGCAATCAGAACACGAGGGCAATAGCTCTGGAGGTAAAGCATTGAGATCTTTGTCCTCTGTGCATTTGTACAGTGGTACCTTGGGTTAAATACAGTGGTACCTCAGGTTAAGTACTTAATTCGTTCCAGAGGTCCGTTCTTAACCTGAAACTATTCATAACCTGAAGCACCACTTTAGCTAATGCGGCCTCCAGCGCCGCCGTAGCACAATTTCTGTTCTCATCCTGAAGCAAAATTCTTAACCCGAGGTAATATTTCTGGGTTAGCGGAGTCTGTAACCTGAAGCGTATGTAACCTGAAGCGTATGTAACCTGAGGTACCACTGTATAATCCCATTTTATTATTTACTTGTTGCAACGTTTCCATCCTGCCTTTCCTCTAAAGGAGTTCAAGGCAGCAGGCCTGGTTCTTCTGCTCTCCGTTGTTACCTTCAGGACTACCTTCTGAGGTAGGATAAGCAGGGAAACTTGCGCTTGTGTACACACTGCCCATTTGAAGCCCATTATTTCCCTCAAAGAATTCTGGGCACTGCAGTTTGTTGCTGGGAACCATAACTCTGTGAGGGACATACGACAATGCCCACATTTATTTAAGAGAAAGGAAGTGCTTTGACAGTAAAGGTCTCAGGTGTACGCAGCCTTAGAGCGGACCAAGTGAGCTTTATGGCCGAGTGGGGATTTGAACCCTGTTCTCACCCAGGTCCTAGCCCAGCACTTTCACTACTATCCCACATTGGCTCTATCTAAAAGCTGTGGGTTAAACCACAGAGCCTAGGACTTGCCGATCAGAAGGTCGGCGGTTCGAATCCCCGCGACGGGGTGAGCTCCCGTTGCTCGGTCCCTGCTCCTGCCAACCTAGCAGTTCGAAAGCACGTCAAAGTGCAAGTAGATAAATAGGTACCGCTCCGGCAGGAAGGTAAATGGTGTTTCCGTGCACTGATCTGGTTCGCCAGAAGCGGCTTAGTCCTGCTGGCCACATGACCCAGAAGCTGTACGCCGGATCCCTCGGCCAATAAAGCAAGATGAGCGCCGCAACCCCAGAGTCGTCCACGACTGGACCTAATGGTCAGGGGTCCCTTTACCTTTACCTATCCTCCACCGCAGCTGAAGGTAACTTAAGGGAGGCAGTGTGGCACACCTTGAACTATCCACAAGCATCTTCCTGCCAGCTGCTCTCCTGTCATCCACAATCTGCCCAGCGGTGGTTCCAGCAAGAGATGATACCATTCACCTCTTTACCCTGGCCGTTGAAAACCGGAGAATTGATTTTGGCATCTGCCTGGCGATTTGTTGCGTGGATTATTGATTTTGGGGTTATGGACAGGTTGGTGTTGCTTTTACTGTTTTAACTGCGTTTTTATATGCTGTGATCCTCCCTGGGACCTTCTGGCGAAGCAGGGGCAGCTGGTACCCAAGAGGGACTGGGAGTGCGCAAGGCAGGGAGGTCATCAGTAGGGGGAGCTAGAGCAACTAATTCTAGGTTTGTCCTCCTCCCTGCTGAGTTCCACTTGGGCCATTCTAAGGAGGAGGAATCATAGGCTTGTGGAGTTGGAGCGGACCACAAGGCTCATTCTGTCCAATCCCCTGTAATGAAGGAATCCTGCCAACAGCCGCCCCAAGGTGGATAACCCTGGCTTAAGTCACCTCATTGATTCCAAAGGGAAACAAGTTCACCCAACATAGTGTGGACCCAACCAAAGAAGAAAGAAGTCATCTACCCACCAAGATCAAAATTGAAAGTGTAGTCCAAACTGAAGAGAGATAAATAAACCCTTACATTGGGTGCACTATATATATATATACACACACACACACACACACACACACACACATTTCAAACCACGATAGGAAACTGGTCTCAGTCCCTGGCATCTCCAGGTTGGGCTGCGAATATGCCTTGCCTGAAACCTTGGAGAGCTACATCAGTCAGTGTAGACAATGCTGAGCTAGATAGACTAATGGGATAGCTCAGTCAGTAAAGCATGAGACTCTTAATCTCAGGATTGTGAGTTCAAGCCCCAGGCTGGGCAAAAGTATCCTGCATTGGAGGGGGTTGGAATAGATGATGCTCGTGGTCCCTTCCAACTCTACAATTCCATTTCTCTATATAGCTGGTTGCTAATTAACACAGAACAAAGCTCTGCAAGAGATCCAATTTTCACATCACAGACACATGGGTCGCCTCCAGAATGCTAGAATTTTGCAGAGGAGATTGAAGCGCATTCTGGAAATCTTGGTTTCCCGGATTAAAGTGCTCTGTTGCCCTACTGCAACAAATCCACTTTTATTTTTAAAAAAACTTTTTGCAGTTAGGAAAGTGTTGGGGAAATGCACTGGGGAGGGTGGAATGTGCATATGATGAACACCGTACCAGCAAATCAGGATGAAAGCTCATTGTCGTACAACTTCCCTGCCAATGGATTGGAACGAATGCGTGATAAAAAGACTATGCACCGCCTACCCTTTGCATAAGCTTTGTGCAAGCAAATGAGGGTGAAAGCTGAGTCTTCAGGTCCCCTGGAGGAGCCCATGGTCTCTGGGGCAGCAGCATGGATCTGTTCCACTGTCTGCGCGAAGGCAGGGAGTGGAGATCATCCACGGCTGCCTAGGCACATGTACGATCCTTGAAATCCATTTGCGTAATAGCCCCTGATAAGACATGACACTCTGACTGCATGAACATGTTCAGGATTTTAAAGGACCTGCACATGTGGAAAAACAGTCCTTGGTCCTATGCAAAGCTGCTCTGGGAATTTTATTGAAGCATTTCTCAAATAAACAAAATAGCAAAATAAATGAAAGGGGACTGTTTTGTTTCTTTGTTTAAACAGTTTATGTACTTGTTGGAAGAGTAAGGATTGTACACTGGCGGACAAAGGTGGGGGCGGGGGGCGGTCCGCCCCAGATGCCATCCGGGGGGTGACATCGTGGCCACGCCCCCCTGGGATGCGTGCCAGCCACGCCCCCGGATGTACGCCACTTCCGGTGCTGGAGTAAGTAGCTTCACCATTGGGATTGTATCCATGTTTTACTCGAGTCAACCCATTAAAATGAATGGATCTAAGTTAGTGATGTCCATTACATTCAGTGGGTTTACTCTAAAGTATGATTAAGGTTGGACAGAACCACAAGCACACATCTGACAATGTGTATGCGCTATGCCTTTAAAGCACCACTCTTTCCCTCAAAGAATTCTGGGCACTGTAGTTTGTTAACGGTTTCTGGAAATTGTTGCTCTGTGAAGGGTAAACTACAGTGCCCAGAATTCTTTGAGGGAAACAACGTGTTCCAAATGTGCCTTAAAGGTATAGTGTTTACACAGCCTCATAACATAATAAATAAAGATTCAATGGGGGGAGACCATAGAATCATAGAATCATAGAGTTGGAAGAGACCACAAGGGCCATCGAGTCCAACCCCCTGCCAAGCAGGAAACACCATCAGAGCACTCCTGACATATGGTTGTCAAGCCTCTGCTTAAAGACCTCCAAAGAAGGAGACTCCACCCCACCCTTTAAAAACCCTACATTACAGAACATTATAGTTAACTGCTGAACAGGATGTCAGAATAAACCATTGCACATGAAGAACTACAAGCAATACAACGGAAATTCCACATTTTCAAGCAACAGCTAAGCAAAATATCCTCCTAATACATTCATTACAAATGAAAAACAACTGCAAAGCAGGCAATAAAGAAAAACCTACATTGTTTTATTGGGATTGACAGTATAATGGGATATACTGATTTATTCCCGCATAATCTGGGCGTTTCCTGCATTCTTATTGACCCCCAGATCCTTCCTCCACCCAAAACAAATATAGCACCCCAGAGGGTGCAGTGATTTACTTGCTTGCGCACATGTGTGTGTCCACACACACACACACACACACGCCACCTCTAAAGTTTCTTTTAATGCATTTGCCTAGAGCCAGGGGAAGGGAGAGCAAAAGAAAGCTGTTTGACGGTGGGAACACAGAGTGGAAACAGAGGCTTCCTTGGCTGAAGGGCATGTGCAGAGCACACCAAACCAGCACCTCAGCAGTCTGTGGCGCGGAGATAAGGCAGTGCCAGGGACCCGGGGGCTCCTGCGGCGCCTCAAAAAAATTGAAACTCTCCTCTATCAGCTTTCCCTCCCTGCTCTCCTGCTTCGCAAACCTCCCTCTCACTCCTCCCAGGTCTCCTCAGTGCGTTTGTGGCTTTTGCTGCTTCTCCCACAAAAGGAAAGAGACAGAAGAATTTACCAACAGGAGGAGGAATGTTACTGGGACATGCACTCACCTCAGCTGGGGTACAGGTTTTTCCCCAGGGAGGAGGGTAAACAGGCACAGATCTCCCACATCACTAGTAGGGATGTGCAATTCTGTCGATTTCAGCTTCTCTCCATTTCCCCTTCTTCCATTCTCTGCCTTTCCACATCACTGTGTGTGTGTGTGTGTGTGTGTGTGTGTGTTGGGGGTGAATTTCACCTAAAATGCACAATTTCATGTACAATTTTGCCTGACGTACACACGTTTGCAAAGCAATCTCCCCAACCCAGACACATTTCCCCACTCTGTTTTCACTCCTCTGTGCCCTTGTAAGCACACGTTACCCTCCTACATGTGTTTTCGCAGACGTTTCTGGGCTGGGAGAACCGCGCCGCAAGATTCGGAGGAGCTCAGGTCTCGACGGAAGGCTGTGTTTTGGCTCACGTGTTGTTTCAGAAAGCACAAGCGTGGGAGGTTCATCTTTGAACACAAACTGAACTCTGAATCTCTCCCTAATTGCTTGACCTTAACCACCTTGGTACTGTTGTTCTTTCTTCCTCAGGGTTGGCCGCCTATTTCTTCCAACAGCCCATGGACCAGGTGATTGTGTCCGGACAGTCCGTGACGCTGGCTTGCGTGGTGATGGGCTACCGAGGCATGGTGCAGTGGACCAAGGACGGGCTGGCCTTGGGGGGAGAAAGAGACCTGCCAGGTACGCTCGCCGTGGTACTGGGAGGGAAGCGCGTACAGTAGCGATTAGTCGCTGTAGTAAACCTGTACGACTCCAGGGGGCGCTGCAGGTGCCTCTTTGCATCCTGGGTTCTGCAAACTCACCTTACGTGACAACCTGCTTTTCTCCTCGCTGCAGGCTGGTCACGCTACTCCATTGTTGGAGATGCATCTGCTGGGCAGCATAACCTGAAGATTG
>NW_028293220.1:0-57975 GCF_964106645.2 Podarcis pityusensis
AGTGATGCTCAGAGGGAGGGAGGGGGGGGGTACAGATCTTGATTCTAATCATGGCCCAGCACTCTTTTGCTGGCACAATACTGAAGGGCCTGTGCTAAAAGGCATGAGGCCTTTCAGACCTTTGAAAAGATTCTCTCTTTTGTGTAGGACCCTTCGCTTCTGCGGCTCTTGCTGCTGGATTCCCTCTCTTATGTAGAAGCTGATGTCCTCCCAGAATTGATAGAGCTGGTAGACCAAGCCTACCATTCCAGGGAGCTGGAAGAGGAAGACCTGAATATGCTGGCAGAAACCTACTGCGGCCTGGCTGCCCATGTGAGTATGAGGGGAAACATGACATCACACCCGGTGGTGGAGGAATGCTTTGGAAGAGGAAGGGTGGGGTTTAGACTGGCATGCAGCGGAGATGTTCTGGCTTCAGGAGGGTGTTCCTCTGGAAAGTGATCTGATGAGAAACACAACCTCTGATATTTTCTGCCTATAGGAGGAAGCCTCCGTCCGGGCATCAGCCATCGAACATCTGGGGCTGCTTCGGGGCTGGGTGAGAGACCAAAGACTTCCCATTACAACAACAGAAGAGGAAGCCATTCACAAACTGCTTGTGGTCCTCATTCACCTCGAAGATGAGGACGAAGTGGCCAAGGTGAGGGCCAAAGAGGTGGACTTATGCAGTAGGAGGGAGGGATTGTTCTCAGGAGCTTCCGAGACTATGTACTGCAATTTGTAACCCTCTTCTCTTCTTGTGTTGCAGGCCGCAAGGAGGGCTCTTTCCCATCTAGCCCCAGAAGTCAAGGGGTGGGCTCGTTCCAACAAATTTAGCCTCCACTTTGCTCTCCACCAGGCTGCCAAGCATATGGTAAGGTCCCTGCTCTCAAGACCCGGAGAGCAGGCAGAGGGCAGCAAAGGCTCTCTGCCATCTTCTGCCCATCCTGCGGCACAACGAAGGTAAGACTGGAAGAATGCATCCCAGCATGGGGTGGGGGTGAGCAAGACCCAAACTAACCCTTTGGCTTTCCTTTGCAGAGACACTGGCAGGAACGTTAAGGAACCAAATACTTATCCCCAGAGCTGAGAAGGTCCTCAAATCCACCGGAGGACCGGTTCCTGAACTGTTCGTGAATAATTGTTACCCTCTTGCCAGGGTAAGTCGCTGTCTCTCAAGCCACATGTTCTGGGTTCTGCAGAGGCAGCACCTGGGCTTTCTGCTCCCCAGCCCTGCCCTGTGGGCATCTCTGACCTTCCTCTCTCGCTTCGGGTCTTTGGCGCCTTTCTCCCTGCGGAGCAGCTCTTGGAGGCCATGTGCTTCCTGGCCAGAGACCTGGTTGTCGAGAGCAGCTTCAACCCACTGGATATCTCCCACTTACTGCAAGATTTCATCAAGCAGTTTGGCGGCACAAAAGTGGAGGTAAGGCGTCTGCAAAGGTAGGAGAGAAGAAGATTCTCTGCTTGGTGTAGGGGAGGCCACCTCATGCCATTGGGTGGCCAGGACACATGTTAGTTGAGAGGGGCCTGGCAATGTCAGGACAAGAACCTCAGCCGAGGGTCCTGAGAAACATGGGTTCAGGAATGGGGAATTCTCCTCCTTCTGGCGCCCTGGAGCTGCCTGGGTCCAATACTCCCCAGGACCCTGAGTGGTACCTTGGAAGGAAGAGGCTGTGGTGGCACAGGTCAAGGGTCCCTCTTTCAATGAGGGATGGAGGGATCCGCCTGCAAACAGCCCCACTTCCTTGTACTCTCCAAGCAACTCTCTCCTTTTCTCTGACAGGTGAAGGTGCTGCTGGAGGCCTTCTGTAAGATCAGCCAGGGGCCTACAGCGGAAGGCAGAAGTATGGCCGTCTTCTCGTTGTCCATCTTGTCGCACCACCACCTGGCGAAAGTGGTGCAATATCTCCTCCAGTTTCTCTTCGGGTATGGAGCCCTCCAGGTTGTACTGGGCTAAGGGGAAGGTTGGCAAGCTGCAGGGCTTGCTCAGAAAGCCCTTGCTGCCATTTCCTCTCTCTGGAGCATGGCAGCAAGCAGAAGACTTGAATCTGACCATTGCTTTTGTTTTTGCATTCACAGAGACTTTGAGAGAGTTTGGAAGGAGGTTTTAGCATCGTCCGATCCAGAAAAGCTAATCCATCTCATGGCCAAGCAGATTTACCAAAGCCCCTTGGTGGAATCTGCCACCAAAGTGGTAAGGACCAACCACCTGCTTTCTGGCTTCCTTCTTCCCAGGGTAATATCGAGGGGTTCCTGTATTCTGCAGAAAAGCAGAGAAAGTGACTTGCACCCCTCTCTCTTCCAGCAACATCTCACCAGCCTGTTACACGCCATCCTCAGGATGGAGGACTACAAGGCAGCTGTGCGCCACAACTTCCCACAGCTGCTGATCGCTCTCCTGGGGATGGTTATCAACTTCCACTATGATCAGGAATTCCTCGGGTGAGTAGTGTGATGCAAAGGGACCAATGAAGTCCTTTCCCCTTCAACCTTGGGGGGTTTCCAGTCCAGCTTGGTTTTCCAAGGGAGGCTCTCCTTCAGGCGGCTGCTAGGGAGGAAGGACGGGGAAAGAATTTGAGTGTGTGCCAATGACCCTCCTGGTAAAACTGGTCTTGCTTTGGTTCCAGAGGGGCTAAGGAAGTTCTGCACCTCCTTCTTGGCACCACTGGAGAGCAAGTGGAGGCGGCCATCGTTGACCAACTTTTCTGCCGGGAGACTTTCAGCCAGGGGTTGTCTGCCATGGTGAGGTAAGAGGAAGAACGCGGTGACCTTCCCCAGTGGTCTGGCAAACGGAGCTGAAGGCACGGGATCGGACTGTGCCCCTGTTTGCTTCCTGCAGTGTCTTTCCCTTCCTTACCAAGATCTGCTTCTCCATTTCAGAGCTGTCGGAAAGCGACGCTGGTGGATCCCTCCCATGGTGGAAAGCATCATCGCTGCTCTCGGGGACCAGGATTTTGCCGGGATGCCACAAGTCGCGGCAGCTATCTACATCGAGGTGAGGGGGACTGACGCGGGAGGAAATGGGTGCAGCAAGGAGGTCCTGGCTTGGTTTCTGCCGAGTGTTGGGCTACTTTGAGCCTAAGGACTGTTGCCTGTTTTAGCGCTCCTCAGAGTAGACCCATTGGATTTGATGTACATGGCAAACTTTGGTCCATTCACTTCAGTGGGTTTGCTCTGTGCAGAATTGCAAATGGTGGGTAAAAGGAGAACCTGCCTCAGCCTCTCATCACTGAAGGGTTTCTTTCTCTTTGGGGCTCTTTAGCTGCTCAGCTGCCGTCTGGAGGTCTATCCCTGTGAAGATACACTGGAGCGGCTCCTCAACTGGCTGGAACACGACTACCTGCAAGTCCGGAAGCTCAGCGTCAGAGGGATATCCCTGCTTCTGGACTCTGACATGGCAAGTGATGCTCAGAGGGAGGGAGGGGGGGGGTACAGATCTTGATTCTAATCATGGCCCAGCACTCTTTTGCTGGCACAATACTGAAGGGCCTGTGCTAAAAGGCATGAGGCCTTTCAGACCTTTGAAAAGATTCTCTCTTTTGTGTAGGACCCTTCGCTTCTGCGGCTCTTGCTGCTGGATTCCCTCTCTTATGTAGAAGCTGATGTCCTCCCAGAATTGATAGAGCTGGTAGACCAAGCCTACCATTCCAGGGAGCTGGAAGAGGAAGACCTGAATATGCTGGCAGAAACCTACTGCGGCCTGGCTGCCCATGTGAGTATGAGGGGAAACATGACATCACACCCGGTGGTGGAGGAATGCTTTGGAAGAGGAAGGGTGGGGTTTAGACTGGCATGCAGCGGAGATGTTCTGGCTTCAGGAGGGTGTTCCTCTGGAAAGTGATCTGATGAGAAACACAACCTCTGATATTTTCTGCCTATAGGAGGAAGCCTCCGTCCGGGCATCAGCCATCGAACATCTGGGGCTGCTTCGGGGCTGGGTGAGAGACCAAAGACTTCCCATTACAACAACAGAAGAGGAAGCCATTCACAAACTGCTTGTGGTCCTCATTCACCTCGAAGATGAGGACGAAGTGGCCAAGGTGAGGGCCAAAGAGGTGGACTTATGCAGTAGGAGGGAGGGATTGTTCTCAGGAGCTTCCGAGACTATGTACTGCAATTTGTAACCCTCTTCTCTTCTTGTGTTGCAGGCCGCAAGGAGGGCTCTTTCCCATCTAGCCCCAGAAGTCAAGGGGTGGGCTCGTTCCAACAAATTTAGCCTCCACTTTGCTCTCCACCAGGCTGCCAAGCATATGGTAAGGTCCCTGCTCTCAAGACCCGGAGAGCAGGCAGAGGGCAGCAAAGGCTCTCTGCCATCTTCTGCCCATCCTGCGGCACAACGAAGGTAAGACTGGAAGAATGCATCCCAGCATGGGGTGGGGGTGAGCAAGACCCAAACTAACCCTTTGGCTTTCCTTTGCAGAGACACTGGCAGGAACGTTAAGGAACCAAATACTTATCCCCAGAGCTGAGAAGGTCCTCAAATCCACCGGAGGACCGGTTCCTGAACTGTTCGTGAATAATTGTTACCCTCTTGCCAGGGTAAGTCGCTGTCTCTCAAGCCACATGTTCTGGGTTCTGCAGAGGCAGCACCTGGGCTTTCTGCTCCCCAGCCCTGCCCTGTGGGCATCTCTGACCTTCCTCTCTCGCTTCGGGTCTTTGGCGCCTTTCTCCCTGCGGAGCAGCTCTTGGAGGCCATGTGCTTCCTGGCCAGAGACCTGGTTGTCGAGAGCAGCTTCAACCCACTGGATATCTCCCACTTACTGCAAGATTTCATCAAGCAGTTTGGCGGCACAAAAGTGGAGGTAAGGCGTCTGCAAAGGTAGGAGAGAAGAAGATTCTCTGCTTGGTGTAGGGGAGGCCACCTCATGCCATTGGGTGGCCAGGACACATGTTAGTTGAGAGGGGCCTGGCAATGTCAGGACAAGAACCTCAGCCGAGGGTCCTGAGAAACATGGGTTCAGGAATGGGGAATTCTCCTCCTTCTGGCGCCCTGGAGCTGCCTGGGTCCAATACTCCCCAGGACCCTGAGTGGTACCTTGGAAGGAAGAGGCTGTGGTGGCACAGGTCAAGGGTCCCTCTTTCAATGAGGGATGGAGGGATCCGCCTGCAAACAGCCCCACTTCCTTGTACTCTCCAAGCAACTCTCTCCTTTTCTCTGACAGGTGAAGGTGCTGCTGGAGGCCTTCTGTAAGATCAGCCAGGGGCCTACAGCGGAAGGCAGAAGTATGGCCGTCTTCTCGTTGTCCATCTTGTCGCACCACCACCTGGCGAAAGTGGTGCAATATCTCCTCCAGTTTCTCTTCGGGTATGGAGCCCTCCAGGTTGTACTGGGCTAAGGGGAAGGTTGGCAAGCTGCAGGGCTTGCTCAGAAAGCCCTTGCTGCCATTTCCTCTCTCTGGAGCATGGCAGCAAGCAGAAGACTTGAATCTGACCATTGCTTTTGTTTTTGCATTCACAGAGACTTTGAGAGAGTTTGGAAGGAGGTTTTAGCATCGTCCGATCCAGAAAAGCTAATCCATCTCATGGCCAAGCAGATTTACCAAAGCCCCTTGGTGGAATCTGCCACCAAAGTGGTAAGGACCAACCACCTGCTTTCTGGCTTCCTTCTTCCCAGGGTAATATCGAGGGGTTCCTGTATTCTGCAGAAAAGCAGAGAAAGTGACTTGCACCCCTCTCTCTTCCAGCAACATCTCACCAGCCTGTTACACGCCATCCTCAGGATGGAGGACTACAAGGCAGCTGTGCGCCACAACTTCCCACAGCTGCTGATCGCTCTCCTGGGGATGGTTATCAACTTCCACTATGATCAGGAATTCCTCGGGTGAGTAGTGTGATGCAAAGGGACCAATGAAGTCCTTTCCCCTTCAACCTTGGGGGGTTTCCAGTCCAGCTTGGTTTTCCAAGGGAGGCTCTCCTTCAGGCGGCTGCTAGGGAGGAAGGACGGGGAAAGAATTTGAGTGTGTGCCAATGACCCTCCTGGTAAAACTGGTCTTGCTTTGGTTCCAGAGGGGCTAAGGAAGTTCTGCACCTCCTTCTTGGCACCACTGGAGAGCAAGTGGAGGCGGCCATCGTTGACCAACTTTTCTGCCGGGAGACTTTCAGCCAGGGGTTGTCTGCCATGGTGAGGTAAGAGGAAGAACGCGGTGACCTTCCCCAGTGGTCTGGCAAACGGAGCTGAAGGCACGGGATCGGACTGTGCCCCTGTTTGCTTCCTGCAGTGTCTTTCCCTTCCTTACCAAGATCTGCTTCTCCATTTCAGAGCTGTCGGAAAGCGACGCTGGTGGATCCCTCCCATGGTGGAAAGCATCATCGCTGCTCTCGGGGACCAGGATTTTGCCGGGATGCCACAAGTCGCGGCAGCTATCTACATCGAGGTGAGGGGGACTGACGCGGGAGGAAATGGGTGCAGCAAGGAGGTCCTGGCTTGGTTTCTGCCGAGTGTTGGGCTACTTTGAGCCTAAGGACTGTTGCCTGTTTTAGCGCTCCTCAGAGTAGACCCATTGGATTTGATGTACATGGCAAACTTTGGTCCATTCACTTCAGTGGGTTTGCTCTGTGCAGAATTGCAAATGGTGGGTAAAAGGAGAACCTGCCTCAGCCTCTCATCACTGAAGGGTTTCTTTCTCTTTGGGGCTCTTTAGCTGCTCAGCTGCCGTCTGGAGGTCTATCCCTGTGAAGATACACTGGAGCGGCTCCTCAACTGGCTGGAACACGACTACCTGCAAGTCCGGAAGCTCAGCGTCAGAGGGATATCCCTGCTTCTGGACTCTGACATGGCAAGTGATGCTCAGAGGGAGGGAGGGGGGGGGTACAGATCTTGATTCTAATCATGGCCCAGCACTCTTTTGCTGGCACAATACTGAAGGGCCTGTGCTAAAAGGCATGAGGCCTTTCAGACCTTTGAAAAGATTCTCTCTTTTGTGTAGGACCCTTCGCTTCTGCGGCTCTTGCTGCTGGATTCCCTCTCTTATGTAGAAGCTGATGTCCTCCCAGAATTGATAGAGCTGGTAGACCAAGCCTACCATTCCAGGGAGCTGGAAGAGGAAGACCTGAATATGCTGGCAGAAACCTACTGCGGCCTGGCTGCCCATGTGAGTATGAGGGGAAACATGACATCACACCCGGTGGTGGAGGAATGCTTTGGAAGAGGAAGGGTGGGGTTTAGACTGGCATGCAGCGGAGATGTTCTGGCTTCAGGAGGGTGTTCCTCTGGAAAGTGATCTGATGAGAAACACAACCTCTGATATTTTCTGCCTATAGGAGGAAGCCTCCGTCCGGGCATCAGCCATCGAACATCTGGGGCTGCTTCGGGGCTGGGTGAGAGACCAAAGACTTCCCATTACAACAACAGAAGAGGAAGCCATTCACAAACTGCTTGTGGTCCTCATTCACCTCGAAGATGAGGACGAAGTGGCCAAGGTGAGGGCCAAAGAGGTGGACTTATGCAGTAGGAGGGAGGGATTGTTCTCAGGAGCTTCCGAGACTATGTACTGCAATTTGTAACCCTCTTCTCTTCTTGTGTTGCAGGCCGCAAGGAGGGCTCTTTCCCATCTAGCCCCAGAAGTCAAGGGGTGGGCTCGTTCCAACAAATTTAGCCTCCACTTTGCTCTCCACCAGGCTGCCAAGCATATGGTAAGGTCCCTGCTCTCAAGACCCGGAGAGCAGGCAGAGGGCAGCAAAGGCTCTCTGCCATCTTCTGCCCATCCTGCGGCACAACGAAGGTAAGACTGGAAGAATGCATCCCAGCATGGGGTGGGGGTGAGCAAGACCCAAACTAACCCTTTGGCTTTCCTTTGCAGAGACACTGGCAGGAACGTTAAGGAACCAAATACTTATCCCCAGAGCTGAGAAGGTCCTCAAATCCACCGGAGGACCGGTTCCTGAACTGTTCGTGAATAATTGTTACCCTCTTGCCAGGGTAAGTCGCTGTCTCTCAAGCCACATGTTCTGGGTTCTGCAGAGGCAGCACCTGGGCTTTCTGCTCCCCAGCCCTGCCCTGTGGGCATCTCTGACCTTCCTCTCTCGCTTCGGGTCTTTGGCGCCTTTCTCCCTGCGGAGCAGCTCTTGGAGGCCATGTGCTTCCTGGCCAGAGACCTGGTTGTCGAGAGCAGCTTCAACCCACTGGATATCTCCCACTTACTGCAAGATTTCATCAAGCAGTTTGGCGGCACAAAAGTGGAGGTAAGGCGTCTGCAAAGGTAGGAGAGAAGAAGATTCTCTGCTTGGTGTAGGGGAGGCCACCTCATGCCATTGGGTGGCCAGGACACATGTTAGTTGAGAGGGGCCTGGCAATGTCAGGACAAGAACCTCAGCCGAGGGTCCTGAGAAACATGGGTTCAGGAATGGGGAATTCTCCTCCTTCTGGCGCCCTGGAGCTGCCTGGGTCCAATACTCCCCAGGACCCTGAGTGGTACCTTGGAAGGAAGAGGCTGTGGTGGCACAGGTCAAGGGTCCCTCTTTCAATGAGGGATGGAGGGATCCCGCCTGCAGACAGCCCCGCTTCCTTGTACTCTCCAAGCAACTCTCTCCTTTTCTCTGACAGGTGAAGGTGCTGCTGGAGGCCTTCTGTAAGATCAGCCAGGGGCCTACAGCGGAAGGCAGAAGTATGGCCGTCTTCTCGTTGTCCATCTTGTCGCACCACCACCTGGCGAAAGTGGTGCAATATCTCCTCCAGTTTCTCTTCGGGTATGGAGCCCTCCAGGTTGTACTGGGCTAAGGGGAAAGTTGGCAAGCTGCAGGGCTTGCTCAGAAAGCCCTTGCTGCCATTTCCTCTCTCTGGAGCATGGCAGCAAGCAGAAGGCTTGAATCTGACCATTGCTTTTGTTTTTGCATTCACAGAGACTTTGAGAGAGTTTGGAAGGAGGTTTTAGCATCGTCCGATCCAGAAAAGCTAATCCATCTCATGGCCAAGCAGATTTACCAAAGCCCCTTGGTGGAATCTGCCACCAAAGTGGTAAGGACCAACCACCTGCTTTCTGGCTTCCTTCTTCCCAGGGTAATATCGAGGGGTTCCTGTATTCTGCAGAAAAGCAGAGAAAGTGACTTGCACCCCTCTCTCTTCCAGCAACATCTCACCAGCCTGTTACACGCCATCCTCAGGATGGAGGACTACAAGGCAGCTGTGCGCCACAACTTCCCACAGCTGCTGATCGCTCTCCTGGGGATGGTTATCAACTTCCACTATGATCAGGAATTCCTCGGGTGAGTAGTGTGATGCAAAGGGACCAATGAAGTCCTTTCCCCTTCAACCTCGGGGGGTTTCCAGTCCAGCTTGGTTTTCCAAGGGAGGCTCTCCTTCAGGCGGCTGCTAGGGAGGAAGGACGGGGAAAGAATTTGAGTGTGTGCCAATGACCCTCCTGGTAAAACTGGTCTTGCTTTGGTTCCAGAGGGGCTAAGGAAGTTCTGCACCTCCTTCTTGGCACCACTGGAGAGCAAGTGGAGGCGGCCATCGTTGACCAACTTTTCTGCCGGGAGACTTTCAGCCAGGGGTTGTCTGCCATGGTGAGGTAAGAGGAAGAACGCGGTGACCTTCCCCAGTGGTCTGGCAAACGGAGCTGAAGGCACGGGATCGGACTGTGCCCCTGTTTGCTTCCTGCAGTGTCTTTCCCTTCCTTACCAAGATCTGCTTCTCCATTTCAGAGCTGTCGGAAAGCGACGCTGGTGGATCCCTCCCATGGTGGAAAGCATCATCGCTGCTCTCGGGGACCAGGATTTTGCTGGGATGCCACAAGTCGCGGCAGCTATCTACATCGAGGTGAGGGGGACTGACGCGGGAGGAAATGGGTGCAGCAAGGAGGTCCTGGCTTGGTTTCTGCCGAGTGTTGGGCTACTTTGAGCCTAAGGACTGTTGCCTGTTTTAGCGCTCCTCAGAGTAGACCCATTGGATTTGATGTACATGGCAAACTTTGGTCCATTCACTTCAGTGGGTTTGCTCTGTGCAGAATTGCAAATGGTGGGTAAAAGGAGAACCTGCCTCAGCCTCTCATCACTGAAGGGTTTCTTTCTCTTTGGGGCTCTTTAGCTGCTCAGCTGCCGTCTGGAGGTCTATCCCTGTGAAGATACACTGGAGCGGCTCCTCAACTGGCTGGAACACGACTACCTGCAAGTCCGGAAGCTCAGCGTCAGAGGGATATCCCTGCTTCTGGACTCTGACATGGCAAGTGATGCTCAGAGGGAGGGAGGGGGGGGGGGTACAGATCTTGATTCTAATCATGGCCCAGCACTCTTTTGCTGGCACAATACTGAAGGGCCTGTGCTAAAAGGCATGAGGCCTTTCAGACCTTTGAAAAGATTCTCTCTTTTGTGTAGGACCCTTCGCTTCTGCGGCTCTTGCTGCTGGATTCCCTCTCTTATGTAGAAGCTGATGTCCTCCCAGAATTGATAGAGCTGGTAGACCAAGCCTACCATTCCAGGGAGCTGGAAGAGGAAGACCTGAATATGCTGGCAGAAACCTACTGCGGCCTGGCTGCCCATGTGAGTATGAGGGGAAACATGACATCACACCCGGTGGTGGAGGAATGCTTTGGAAGAGGAAGGGTGGGGTTTAGACTGGCATGCAGCGGAGATGTTCTGGCTTCAGGAGGGTGTTCCTCTGGAAAGTGATCTGATGAGAAACACAACCTCTGATATTTTCTGCCTATAGGAGGAAGCCTCCGTCCGGGCATCAGCCATCGAACATCTGGGGCTGCTTCGGGGCTGGGTGAGAGACCAAAGACTTCCCATTACAACAACAGAAGAGGAAGCCATTCACAAACTGCTTGTGGTCCTCATTCACCTCGAAGATGAGGACGAAGTGGCCAAGGTGAGGGCCAAAGAGGTGGACTTATGCAGTAGGAGGGAGGGATTGTTCTCAGGAGCTTCCGAGACTATGTACTGCAATTTGTAACCCTCTTCTCTTCTTGTGTTGCAGGCCGCAAGGAGGGCTCTTTCCCATCTAGCCCCAGAAGTCAAGGGGTGGGCTCGTTCCAACAAATTTAGCCTCCACTTTGCTCTCCACCAGGCTGCCAAGCATATGGTAAGGTCCCTGCTCTCAAGACCCGGAGAGCAGGCAGAGGGCAGCAAAGGCTCTCTGCCATCTTCTGCCCATCCTGCGGCACAACGAAGGTAAGACTGGAAGAATGCATCCCAGCATGGGGTGGGGGTGAGCAAGACCCAAACTAACCCTTTGGCTTTCCTTTGCAGAGACACTGGCAGGAACGTTAAGGAACCAAATACTTATCCCCAGAGCTGAGAAGGTCCTCAAATCCACCGGAGGACCGGTTCCTGAACTGTTCGTGAATAATTGTTACCCTCTTGCCAGGGTAAGTCGCTGTCTCTCAAGCCACATGTTCTGGGTTCTGCAGAGGCAGCACCTGGGCTTTCTGCTCCCCAGCCCTGCCCTGTGGGCATCTCTGACCTTCCTCTCTCGCTTCGGGTCTTTGGCGCCTTTCTCCCTGCGGAGCAGCTCTTGGAGGCCATGTGCTTCCTGGCCAGAGACCTGGTTGTCGAGAGCAGCTTCAACCCACTGGATATCTCCCACTTACTGCAAGATTTCATCAAGCAGTTTGGCGGCACAAAAGTGGAGGTAAGGCGTCTGCAAAGGTAGGAGAGAAGAAGATTCTCTGCTTGGTGTAGGGGAGGCCACCTCATGCCATTGGGTGGCCAGGACACATGTTAGTTGAGAGGGGCCTGGCAATGTCAGGACAAGAACCTCAGCCGAGGGTCCTGAGAAACATGGGTTCAGGAATGGGGAATTCTCCTCCTTCTGGCGCCCTGGAGCTGCCTGGGTCCAATACTCCCCAGGACCCTGAGTGGTACCTTGGAAGGAAGAGGCTGTGGTGGCACAGGTCAAGGGTCCCTCTTTCAATGAGGGATGGAGGGATCCCGCCTGCAGACAGCCCCGCTTCCTTGTACTCTCCAAGCAACTCTCTCCTTTTCTCTGACAGGTGAAGGTGCTGCTGGAGGCCTTCTGTAAGATCAGCCAGGGGCCTACAGCGGAAGGCAGAAGTATGGCCGTCTTCTCGTTGTCCATCTTGTCGCACCACCACCTGGCGAAAGTGGTGCAATATCTCCTCCAGTTTCTCTTCGGGTATGGAGCCCTCCAGGTTGTACTGGGCTAAGGGGAAGGTTGGCAAGCTGCAGGGCTTGCTCAGAAAGCCCTTGCTGCCATTTCCTCTCTCTGGAGCATGGCAGCAAGCAGAAGGCTTGAATCTGACCATTGCTTTTGTTTTTGCATTCACAGAGACTTTGAGAGAGTTTGGAAGGAGGTTTTAGCATCGTCCGATCCAGAAAAGCTAATCCATCTCATGGCCAAGCAGATTTACCAAAGCCCCTTGGTGGAATCTGCCACCAAAGTGGTAAGGACCAACCACCTGCTTTCTGGCTTCCTTCTTCCCAGGGTAATATCGAGGGGTTCCTGTATTCTGCAGAAAAGCAGAGAAAGTGACTTGCACCCCTCTCTCTTCCAGCAACATCTCACCAGCCTGTTACACGCCATCCTCAGGATGGAGGACTACAAGGCAGCTGTGCGCCACAACTTCCCACAGCTGCTGATCGCTCTCCTGGGGATGGTTATCAACTTCCACTATGATCAGGAATTCCTCGGGTGAGTAGTGTGATGCAAAGGGACCAATGAAGTCCTTTCCCCTTCAACCTCGGGGGGTTTCCAGTCCAGCTTGGTTTTCCAAGGGAGGCTCTCCTTCAGGCGGCTGCTAGGGAGGAAGGACGGGGAAAGAATTTGAGTGTGTGCCAATGACCCTCCTGGTAAAACTGGTCTTGCTTTGGTTCCAGAGGGGCTAAGGAAGTTCTGCACCTCCTTCTTGGCACCACTGGAGAGCAAGTGGAGGCGGCCATCGTTGACCAACTTTTCTGCCGGGAGACTTTCAGCCAGGGGTTGTCTGCCATGGTGAGGTAAGAGGAAGAACGCGGTGACCTTCCCCAGTGGTCTGGCAAACGGAGCTGAAGGCACGGGATCGGACTGTGCCCCTGTTTGCTTCCTGCAGTGTCTTTCCCTTCCTTACCAAGATCTGCTTCTCCATTTCAGAGCTGTCGGAAAGCGACGCTGGTGGATCCCTCCCATGGTGGAAAGCATCATCGCTGCTCTCGGGGACCAGGATTTTGCCGGGATGCCACAAGTCGCGGCAGCTATCTACATCGAGGTGAGGGGGACTGACGCGGGAGGAAATGGGTGCAGCAAGGAGGTCCTGGCTTGGTTTCTGCCGAGTGTTGGGCTACTTTGAGCCTAAGGACTGTTGCCTGTTTTAGCGCTCCTCAGAGTAGACCCATTGGATTTGATGTACATGGCAAACTTTGGTCCATTCACTTCAGTGGGTTTGCTCTGTGCAGAATTGCAAATGGTGGGTAAAAGGAGAACCTGCCTCAGCCTCTCATCACTGAAGGGTTTCTTTCTCTTTGGGGCTCTTTAGCTGCTCAGCTGCCGTCTGGAGGTCTATCCCTGTGAAGATACACTGGAGCGGCTCCTCAACTGGCTGGAACACGACTACCTGCAAGTCCGGAAGCTCAGCGTCAGAGGGATATCCCTGCTTCTGGACTCTGACATGGCAAGTGATGCTCAGAGGGAGGGAGGGGGGGGGTACAGATCTTGATTCTAATCATGGCCCAGCACTCTTTTGCTGGCACAATACTGAAGGGCCTGTGCTAAAAGGCATGAGGCCTTTCAGACCTTTGAAAAGATTCTCTCTTTTGTGTAGGACCCTTCGCTTCTGCGGCTCTTGCTGCTGGATTCCCTCTCTTATGTAGAAGCTGATGTCCTCCCAGAATTGATAGAGCTGGTAGACCAAGCCTACCATTCCAGGGAGCTGGAAGAGGAAGACCTGAATATGCTGGCAGAAACCTACTGCGGCCTGGCTGCCCATGTGAGTATGAGGGGAAACATGACATCACACCCGGTGGTGGAGGAATGCTTTGGAAGAGGAAGGGTGGGGTTTAGACTGGCATGCAGCGGAGATGTTCTGGCTTCAGGAGGGTGTTCCTCTGGAAAGTGATCTGATGAGAAACACAACCTCTGATATTTTCTGCCTATAGGAGGAAGCCTCCGTCCGGGCATCAGCCATCGAACATCTGGGGCTGCTTCGGGGCTGGGTGAGAGACCAAAGACTTCCCATTACAACAACAGAAGAGGAAGCCATTCACAAACTGCTTGTGGTCCTCATTCACCTCGAAGATGAGGACGAAGTGGCCAAGGTGAGGGCCAAAGAGGTGGACTTATGCAGTAGGAGGGAGGGATTGTTCTCAGGAGCTTCCGAGACTATGTACTGCAATTTGTAACCCTCTTCTCTTCTTGTGTTGCAGGCCGCAAGGAGGGCTCTTTCCCATCTAGCCCCAGAAGTCAAGGGGTGGGCTCGTTCCAACAAATTTAGCCTCCACTTTGCTCTCCACCAGGCTGCCAAGCATATGGTAAGGTCCCTGCTCTCAAGACCCGGAGAGCAGGCAGAGGGCAGCAAAGGCTCTCTGCCATCTTCTGCCCATCCTGCGGCACAACGAAGGTAAGACTGGAAGAATGCATCCCAGCATGGGGTGGGGGTGAGCAAGACCCAAACTAACCCTTTGGCTTTCCTTTGCAGAGACACTGGCAGGAACGTTAAGGAACCAAATACTTATCCCCAGAGCTGAGAAGGTCCTCAAATCCACCGGAGGACCGGTTCCTGAACTGTTCGTGAATAATTGTTACCCTCTTGCCAGGGTAAGTCGCTGTCTCTCAAGCCACATGTTCTGGGTTCTGCAGAGGCAGCACCTGGGCTTTCTGCTCCCCAGCCCTGCCCTGTGGGCATCTCTGACCTTCCTCTCTCGCTTCGGGTCTTTGGCGCCTTTCTCCCTGCGGAGCAGCTCTTGGAGGCCATGTGCTTCCTGGCCAGAGACCTGGTTGTCGAGAGCAGCTTCAACCCACTGGATATCTCCCACTTACTGCAAGATTTCATCAAGCAGTTTGGCGGCACAAAAGTGGAGGTAAGGCGTCTGCAAAGGTAGGAGAGAAGAAGATTCTCTGCTTGGTGTAGGGGAGGCCACCTCATGCCATTGGGTGGCCAGGACACATGTTAGTTGAGAGGGGCCTGGCAATGTCAGGACAAGAACCTCAGCCGAGGGTCCTGAGAAACATGGGTTCAGGAATGGGGAATTCTCCTCCTTCTGGCGCCCTGGAGCTGCCTGGGTCCAATACTCCCCAGGACCCTGAGTGGTACCTTGGAAGGAAGAGGCTGTGGTGGCACAGGTCAAGGGTCCCTCTTTCAATGAGGGATGGAGGGATCCGCCTGCAAACAGCCCCACTTCCTTGTACTCTCCAAGCAACTCTCTCCTTTTCTCTGACAGGTGAAGGTGCTGCTGGAGGCCTTCTGTAAGATCAGCCAGGGGCCTACAGCGGAAGGCAGAAGTATGGCCGTCTTCTCGTTGTCCATCTTGTCGCACCACCACCTGGCGAAAGTGGTGCAATATCTCCTCCAGTTTCTCTTCGGGTATGGAGCCCTCCAGGTTGTACTGGGCTAAGGGGAAGGTTGGCAAGCTGCAGGGCTTGCTCAGAAAGCCCTTGCTGCCATTTCCTCTCTCTGGAGCATGGCAGCAAGCAGAAGACTTGAATCTGACCATTGCTTTTGTTTTTGCATTCACAGAGACTTTGAGAGAGTTTGGAAGGAGGTTTTAGCATCGTCCGATCCAGAAAAGCTAATCCATCTCATGGCCAAGCAGATTTACCAAAGCCCCTTGGTGGAATCTGCCACCAAAGTGGTAAGGACCAACCACCTGCTTTCTGGCTTCCTTCTTCCCAGGGTAATATCGAGGGGTTCCTGTATTCTGCAGAAAAGCAGAGAAAGTGACTTGCACCCCTCTCTCTTCCAGCAACATCTCACCAGCCTGTTACACGCCATCATCAGGATGGAGGACTACAAGGCAGCTGTGCGCCACAACTTCCCACAGCTGCTGATCGCTCTCCTGGGGATGGTTATCAACTTCCACTATGATCAGGAATTCCTCGGGTGAGTAGTGTGATGCAAAGGGACCAATGAAGTCCTTTCCCCTTCAACCTCGGGGGGTTTCCAGTCCAGCTTGGTTTTCCAAGGGAGGCTCTCCTTCAGGCGGCTGCTAGGGAGGAAGGACGGGGAAAGAATTTGAGTGTGTGCCAATGACCCTCCTGGTAAAACTGGTCTTGCTTTGGTTCCAGAGGGGCTAAGGAAGTTCTGCACCTCCTTCTTGGCACCACTGGAGAGCAAGTGGAGGCGGCCATCGTTGACCAACTTTTCTGCCGGGAGACTTTCAGCCAGGGGTTGTCTGCCATGGTGAGGTAAGAGGAAGAACGCGGTGACCTTCCCCAGTGGTCTGGCAAACGGAGCTGAAGGCACGGGATCGGACTGTGCCCCTGTTTGCTTCCTGCAGTGTCTTTCCCTTCCTTACCAAGATCTGCTTCTCCATTTCAGAGCTGTCGGAAAGCGACGCTGGTGGATCCCTCCCATGGTGGAAAGCATCATCGCTGCTCTCGGGGACCAGGATTTTGCCGGGATGCCACAAGTCGCGGCAGCTATCTACATCGAGGTGAGGGGGACTGACGCGGGAGGAAATGGGTGCAGCAAGGAGGTCCTGGCTTGGTTTCTGCCGAGTGTTGGGCTACTTTGAGCCTAAGGACTGTTGCCTGTTTTAGCGCTCCTCAGAGTAGACCCATTGGATTTGATGTACATGGCAAACTTTGGTCCATTCACTTCAGTGGGTTTGCTCTGTGCAGAATTGCAAATGGTGGGTAAAAGGAGAACCTGCCTCAGCCTCTCATCACTGAAGGGTTTCTTTCTCTTTGGGGCTCTTTAGCTGCTCAGCTGCCGTCTGGAGGTCTATCCCTGTGAAGATACACTGGAGCGGCTCCTCAACTGGCTGGAACACGACTACCTGCAAGTCCGGAAGCTCAGCGTCAGAGGGATATCCCTGCTTCTGGACTCTGACATGGCAAGTGATGCTCAGAGGGAGGGAGGGGGGGTACAGATCTTGATTCTAATCATGGCCCAGCACTCTTTTGCTGGCACAATACTGAAGGGCCTGTGCTAAAAGGCATGAGGCCTTTCAGACCTTTGAAAAGATTCTCTCTTTTGTGTAGGACCCTTCGCTTCTGCGGCTCTTGCTGCTGGATTCCCTCTCTTATGTAGAAGCTGATGTCCTCCCAGAATTGATAGAGCTGGTAGACCAAGCCTACCATTCCAGGGAGCTGGAAGAGGAAGACCTGAATATGCTGGCAGAAACCTACTGCGGCCTGGCTGCCCATGTGAGTATGAGGGGAAACATGACATCACACCCGGTGGTGGAGGAATGCTTTGGAAGAGGAAGGGTGGGGTTTAGACTGGCATGCAGCGGAGATGTTCTGGCTTCAGGAGGGTGTTCCTCTGGAAAGTGATCTGATGAGAAACACAACCTCTGATATTTTCTGCCTATAGGAGGAAGCCTCCGTCCGGGCATCAGCCATCGAACATCTGGGGCTGCTTCGGGGCTGGGTGAGAGACCAAAGACTTCCTCTTCTCTTGTTGTAATGGGAAGTCTTCACAAACTGCTTGTGGTCCTCATTCACCTCGAAGATGAGGACGAAGTGGCCAAGGTGAGGGCCAAAGAGGTGGACTTATGCAGTAGGAGGGAGGGATTGTTCTCAGGAGCTTCCGAGACTATGTACTGCAATTTGTAACCCTCTTCTCTTCTTGTGTTGCAGGCCGCAAGGAGGGCTCTTTCCCATCTAGCCCCAGAAGTCAAGGGGTGGGCTCGTTCCAACAAATTTAGCCTCCACTTTGCTCTCCACCAGGCTGCCAAGCATATGGTAAGGTCCCTGCTCTCAAGACCCGGAGAGCAGGCAGAGGGCAGCAAAGGCTCTCTGCCATCTTCTGCCCATCCTGCGGCACAACGAAGGTAAGACTGGAAGAATGCATCCCAGCATGGGGTGGGGGTGAGCAAGACCCAAACTAACCCTTTGGCTTTCCTTTGCAGAGACACTGGCAGGAACGTTAAGGAACCAAATACTTATCCCCAGAGCTGAGAAGGTCCTCAAATCCACCGGAGGACCGGTTCCTGAACTGTTCGTGAATAATTGTTACCCTCTTGCCAGGGTAAGTCGCTGTCTCTCAAGCCACATGTTCTGGGTTCTGCAGAGGCAGCACCTGGGCTTTCTGCTCCCCAGCCCTGCCCTGTGGGCATCTCTGACCTTCCTCTCTCGCTTCGGGTCTTTGGCGCCTTTCTCCCTGCGGAGCAGCTCTTGGAGGCCATGTGCTTCCTGGCCAGAGACCTGGTTGTCGAGAGCAGCTTCAACCCACTGGATATCTCCCACTTACTGCAAGATTTCATCAAGCAGTTTGGCGGCACAAAAGTGGAGGTAAGGCGTCTGCAAAGGTAGGAGAGAAGAAGATTCTCTGCTTGGTGTAGGGGAGGCCACCTCATGCCATTGGGTGGCCAGGACACATGTTAGTTGAGAGGGGCCTGGCAATGTCAGGACAAGAACCTCAGCCGAGGGTCCTGAGAAACATGGGTTCAGGAATGGGGAATTCTCCTCCTTCTGGCGCCCTGGAGCTGCCTGGGTCCAATACTCCCCAGGACCCTGAGTGGTACCTTGGAAGGAAGAGGCTGTGGTGGCACAGGTCAAGGGTCCCTCTTTCAATGAGGGATGGAGGGATCCCGCCTGCAGACAGCCCCGCTTCCTTGTACTCTCCAAGCAACTCTCTCCTTTTCTCTGACAGGTGAAGGTGCTGCTGGAGGCCTTCTGTAAGATCAGCCAGGGGCCTACAGCGGAAGGCAGAAGTATGGCCGTCTTCTCGTTGTCCATCTTGTCGCACCACCACCTGGCGAAAGTGGTGCAATATCTCCTCCAGTTTCTCTTCGGGTATGGAGCCCTCCAGGTTGTACTGGGCTAAGGGGAAAGTTGGCAAGCTGCAGGGCTTGCTCAGAAAGCCCTTGCTGCCATTTCCTCTCTCTGGAGCATGGCAGCAAGCAGAAGGCTTGAATCTGACCATTGCTTTTGTTTTTGCATTCACAGAGACTTTGAGAGAGTTTGGAAGGAGGTTTTAGCATCGTCCGATCCAGAAAAGCTAATCCATCTCATGGCCAAGCAGATTTACCAAAGCCCCTTGGTGGAATCTGCCACCAAAGTGGTAAGGACCAACCACCTGCTTTCTGGCTTCCTTCTTCCCAGGGTAATATCGAGGGGTTCCTGTATTCTGCAGAAAAGCAGAGAAAGTGACTTGCACCCCTCTCTCTTCCAGCAACATCTCACCAGCCTGTTACACGCCATCCTCAGGATGGAGGACTACAAGGCAGCTGTGCGCCACAACTTCCCACAGCTGCTGATCGCTCTCCTGGGGATGGTTATCAACTTCCACTATGATCAGGAATTCCTCGGGTGAGTAGTGTGATGCAAAGGGACCAATGAAGTCCTTTCCCCTTCAACCTCGGGGGGTTTCCAGTCCAGCTTGGTTTTCCAAGGGAGGCTCTCCTTCAGGCGGCTGCTAGGGAGGAAGGACGGGGAAAGAATTTGAGTGTGTGCCAATGACCCTCCTGGTAAAACTGGTCTTGCTTTGGTTCCAGAGGGGCTAAGGAAGTTCTGCACCTCCTTCTTGGCACCACTGGAGAGCAAGTGGAGGCGGCCATCGTTGACCAACTTTTCTGCCGGGAGACTTTCAGCCAGGGGTTGTCTGCCATGGTGAGGTAAGAGGAAGAACGCGGTGACCTTCCCCAGTGGTCTGGCAAACGGAGCTGAAGGCACGGGATCGGACTGTGCCCCTGTTTGCTTCCTGCAGTGTCTTTCCCTTCCTTACCAAGATCTGCTTCTCCATTTCAGAGCTGTCGGAAAGCGACGCTGGTGGATCCCTCCCATGGTGGAAAGCATCATCGCTGCTCTCGGGGACCAGGATTTTGCCGGGATGCCACAAGTCGCGGCAGCTATCTACATCGAGGTGAGGGGGACTGACGCGGGAGGAAATGGGTGCAGCAAGGAGGTCCTGGCTTGGTTTCTGCCGAGTGTTGGGCTACTTTGAGCCTAAGGACTGTTGCCTGTTTTAGCGCTCCTCAGAGTAGACCCATTGGATTTGATGTACATGGCAAACTTTGGTCCATTCACTTCAGTGGGTTTGCTCTGTGCAGAATTGCAAATGGTGGGTAAAAGGAGAACCTGCCTCAGCCTCTCATCACTGAAGGGTTTCTTTCTCTTTGGGGCTCTTTAGCTGCTCAGCTGCCGTCTGGAGGTCTATCCCTGTGAAGATACACTGGAGCGGCTCCTCAACTGGCTGGAACACGACTACCTGCAAGTCCGGAAGCTCAGCGTCAGAGGGATATCCCTGCTTCTGGACTCTGACATGGCAAGTGATGCTCAGAGGGAGGGAGGGGGGGGGTACAGATCTTGATTCTAATCATGGCCCAGCACTCTTTTGCTGGCACAATACTGAAGGGCCTGTGCTAAAAGGCATGAGGCCTTTCAGACCTTTGAAAAGATTCTCTCTTTTGTGTAGGACCCTTCGCTTCTGCGGCTCTTGCTGCTGGATTCCCTCTCTTATGTAGAAGCTGATGTCCTCCCAGAATTGATAGAGCTGGTAGACCAAGCCTACCATTCCAGGGAGCTGGAAGAGGAAGACCTGAATATGCTGGCAGAAACCTACTGCGGCCTGGCTGCCCATGTGAGTATGAGGGGAAACATGACATCACACCCGGTGGTGGAGGAATGCTTTGGAAGAGGAAGGGTGGGGTTTAGACTGGCATGCAGCGGAGATGTTCTGGCTTCAGGAGGGTGTTCCTCTGGAAAGTGATCTGATGAGAAACACAACCTCTGATATTTTCTGCCTATAGGAGGAAGCCTCCGTCCGGGCATCAGCCATCGAACATCTGGGGCTGCTTCGGGGCTGGGTGAGAGACCAAAGACTTCCCATTACAACAACAGAAGAGGAAGCCATTCACAAACTGCTTGTGGTCCTCATTCACCTCGAAGATGAGGACGAAGTGGCCAAGGTGAGGGCCAAAGAGGTGGACTTATGCAGTAGGAGGGAGGGATTGTTCTCAGGAGCTTCCGAGACTATGTACTGCAATTTGTAACCCTCTTCTCTTCTTGTGTTGCAGGCCGCAAGGAGGGCTCTTTCCCATCTAGCCCCAGAAGTCAAGGGGTGGGCTCGTTCCAACAAATTTAGCCTCCACTTTGCTCTCCACCAGGCTGCCAAGCATATGGTAAGGTCCCTGCTCTCAAGACCCGGAGAGCAGGCAGAGGGCAGCAAAGGCTCTCTGCCATCTTCTGCCCATCCTGCGGCACAACGAAGGTAAGACTGGAAGAATGCATCCCAGCATGGGGTGGGGGTGAGCAAGACCCAAACTAACCCTTTGGCTTTCCTTTGCAGAGACACTGGCAGGAACGTTAAGGAACCAAATACTTATCCCCAGAGCTGAGAAGGTCCTCAAATCCACCGGAGGACCGGTTCCTGAACTGTTCGTGAATAATTGTTACCCTCTTGCCAGGGTAAGTCGCTGTCTCTCAAGCCACATGTTCTGGGTTCTGCAGAGGCAGCACCTGGGCTTTCTGCTCCCCAGCCCTGCCCTGTGGGCATCTCTGACCTTCCTCTCTCGCTTCGGGTCTTTGGCGCCTTTCTCCCTGCGGAGCAGCTCTTGGAGGCCATGTGCTTCCTGGCCAGAGACCTGGTTGTCGAGAGCAGCTTCAACCCACTGGATATCTCCCACTTACTGCAAGATTTCATCAAGCAGTTTGGCGGCACAAAAGTGGAGGTAAGGCGTCTGCAAAGGTAGGAGAGAAGAAGATTCTCTGCTTGGTGTAGGGGAGGCCACCTCATGCCATTGGGTGGCCAGGACACATGTTAGTTGAGAGGGGCCTGGCAATGTCAGGACAAGAACCTCAGCCGAGGGTCCTGAGAAACATGGGTTCAGGAATGGGGAATTCTCCTCCTTCTGGCGCCCTGGAGCTGCCTGGGTCCAATACTCCCCAGGACCCTGAGTGGTACCTTGGAAGGAAGAGGCTGTGGTGGCACAGGTCAAGGGTCCCTCTTTCAATGAGGGATGGAGGGATCCCGCCTGCAGACAGCCCCGCTTCCTTGTACTCTCCAAGCAACTCTCTCCTTTTCTCTGACAGGTGAAGGTGCTGCTGGAGGCCTTCTGTAAGATCAGCCAGGGGCCTACAGCGGAAGGCAGAAGTATGGCCGTCTTCTCGTTGTCCATCTTGTCGCACCACCACCTGGCGAAAGTGGTGCAATATCTCCTCCAGTTTCTCTTCGGGTATGGAGCCCTCCAGGTTGTACTGGGCTAAGGGGAAGGTTGGCAAGCTGCAGGGCTTGCTCAGAAAGCCCTTGCTGCCATTTCCTCTCTCTGGAGCATGGCAGCAAGCAGAAGGCTTGAATCTGACCATTGCTTTTGTTTTTGCATTCACAGAGACTTTGAGAGAGTTTGGAAGGAGGTTTTAGCATCGTCCGATCCAGAAAAGCTAATCCATCTCATGGCCAAGCAGATTTACCAAAGCCCCTTGGTGGAATCTGCCACCAAAGTGGTAAGGACCAACCACCTGCTTTCTGGCTTCCTTCTTCCCAGGGTAATATCGAGGGGTTCCTGTATTCTGCAGAAAAGCAGAGAAAGTGACTTGCACCCCTCTCTCTTCCAGCAACATCTCACCAGCCTGTTACACGCCATCCTCAGGATGGAGGACTACAAGGCAGCTGTGCGCCACAACTTCCCACAGCTGCTGATCGCTCTCCTGGGGATGGTTATCAACTTCCACTATGATCAGGAATTCCTCGGGTGAGTAGTGTGATGCAAAGGGACCAATGAAGTCCTTTCCCCTTCAACCTCGGGGGGTTTCCAGTCCAGCTTGGTTTTCCAAGGGAGGCTCTCCTTCAGGCGGCTGCTAGGGAGGAAGGACGGGGAAAGAATTTGAGTGTGTGCCAATGACCCTCCTGGTAAAACTGGTCTTGCTTTGGTTCCAGAGGGGCTAAGGAAGTTCTGCACCTCCTTCTTGGCACCACTGGAGAGCAAGTGGAGGCGGCCATCGTTGACCAACTTTTCTGCCGGGAGACTTTCAGCCAGGGGTTGTCTGCCATGGTGAGGTAAGAGGAAGAACGCGGTGACCTTCCCCAGTGGTCTGGCAAACGGAGCTGAAGGCACGGGATCGGACTGTGCCCCTGTTTGCTTCCTGCAGTGTCTTTCCCTTCCTTACCAAGATCTGCTTCTCCATTTCAGAGCTGTCGGAAAGCGACGCTGGTGGATCCCTCCCATGGTGGAAAGCATCATCGCTGCTCTCGGGGACCAGGATTTTGCCGGGATGCCACAAGTCGCGGCAGCTATCTACATCGAGGTGAGGGGGACTGACGCGGGAGGAAATGGGTGCAGCAAGGAGGTCCTGGCTTGGTTTCTGCCGAGTGTTGGGCTACTTTGAGCCTAAGGACTGTTGCCTGTTTTAGCGCTCCTCAGAGTAGACCCATTGGATTTGATGTACATGGCAAACTTTGGTCCATTCACTTCAGTGGGTTTGCTCTGTGCAGAATTGCAAATGGTGGGTAAAAGGAGAACCTGCCTCAGCCTCTCATCACTGAAGGGTTTCTTTCTCTTTGGGGCTCTTTAGCTGCTCAGCTGCCGTCTGGAGGTCTATCCCTGTGAAGATACACTGGAGCGGCTCCTCAACTGGCTGGAACACGACTACCTGCAAGTCCGGAAGCTCAGCGTCAGAGGGATATCCCTGCTTCTGGACTCTGACATGGCAAGTGATGCTCAGAGGGAGGGAGGGGGGGGGTACAGATCTTGATTCTAATCATGGCCCAGCACTCTTTTGCTGGCACAATACTGAAGGGCCTGTGCTAAAAGGCATGAGGCCTTTCAGACCTTTGAAAAGATTCTCTCTTTTGTGTAGGACCCTTCGCTTCTGCGGCTCTTGCTGCTGGATTCCCTCTCTTATGTAGAAGCTGATGTCCTCCCAGAATTGATAGAGCTGGTAGACCAAGCCTACCATTCCAGGGAGCTGGAAGAGGAAGACCTGAATATGCTGGCAGAAACCTACTGCGGCCTGGCTGCCCATGTGAGTATGAGGGGAAACATGACATCACACCCGGTGGTGGAGGAATGCTTTGGAAGAGGAAGGGTGGGGTTTAGACTGGCATGCAGCGGAGATGTTCTGGCTTCAGGAGGGTGTTCCTCTGGAAAGTGATCTGATGAGAAACACAACCTCTGATATTTTCTGCCTATAGGAGGAAGCCTCCGTCCGGGCATCAGCCATCGAACATCTGGGGCTGCTTCGGGGCTGGGTGAGAGACCAAAGACTTCCCATTACAACAACAGAAGAGGAAGCCATTCACAAACTGCTTGTGGTCCTCATTCACCTCGAAGATGAGGACGAAGTGGCCAAGGTGAGGGCCAAAGAGGTGGACTTATGCAGTAGGAGGGAGGGATTGTTCTCAGGAGCTTCCGAGACTATGTACTGCAATTTGTAACCCTCTTCTCTTCTTGTGTTGCAGGCCGCAAGGAGGGCTCTTTCCCATCTAGCCCCAGAAGTCAAGGGGTGGGCTCGTTCCAACAAATTTAGCCTCCACTTTGCTCTCCACCAGGCTGCCAAGCATATGGTAAGGTCCCTGCTCTCAAGACCCGGAGAGCAGGCAGAGGGCAGCAAAGGCTCTCTGCCATCTTCTGCCCATCCTGCGGCACAACGAAGGTAAGACTGGAAGAATGCATCCCAGCATGGGGTGGGGGTGAGCAAGACCCAAACTAACCCTTTGGCTTTCCTTTGCAGAGACACTGGCAGGAACGTTAAGGAACCAAATACTTATCCCCAGAGCTGAGAAGGTCCTCAAATCCACCGGAGGACCGGTTCCTGAACTGTTCGTGAATAATTGTTACCCTCTTGCCAGGGTAAGTCGCTGTCTCTCAAGCCACATGTTCTGGGTTCTGCAGAGGCAGCACCTGGGCTTTCTGCTCCCCAGCCCTGCCCTGTGGGCATCTCTGACCTTCCTCTCTCGCTTCGGGTCTTTGGCGCCTTTCTCCCTGCGGAGCAGCTCTTGGAGGCCATGTGCTTCCTGGCCAGAGACCTGGTTGTCGAGAGCAGCTTCAACCCACTGGATATCTCCCACTTACTGCAAGATTTCATCAAGCAGTTTGGCGGCACAAAAGTGGAGGTAAGGCGTCTGCAAAGGTAGGAGAGAAGAAGATTCTCTGCTTGGTGTAGGGGAGGCCACCTCATGCCATTGGGTGGCCAGGACACATGTTAGTTGAGAGGGGCCTGGCAATGTCAGGACAAGAACCTCAGCCGAGGGTCCTGAGAAACATGGGTTCAGGAATGGGGAATTCTCCTCCTTCTGGCGCCCTGGAGCTGCCTGGGTCCAATACTCCCCAGGACCCTGAGTGGTACCTTGGAAGGAAGAGGCTGTGGTGGCACAGGTCAAGGGTCCCTCTTTCAATGAGGGATGGAGGGATCCGCCTGCAAACAGCCCCACTTCCTTGTACTCTCCAAGCAACTCTCTCCTTTTCTCTGACAGGTGAAGGTGCTGCTGGAGGCCTTCTGTAAGATCAGCCAGGGGCCTACAGCGGAAGGCAGAAGTATGGCCGTCTTCTCGTTGTCCATCTTGTCGCACCACCACCTGGCGAAAGTGGTGCAATATCTCCTCCAGTTTCTCTTCGGGTATGGAGCCCTCCAGGTTGTACTGGGCTAAGGGGAAGGTTGGCAAGCTGCAGGGCTTGCTCAGAAAGCCCTTGCTGCCATTTCCTCTCTCTGGAGCATGGCAGCAAGCAGAAGACTTGAATCTGACCATTGCTTTTGTTTTTGCATTCACAGAGACTTTGAGAGAGTTTGGAAGGAGGTTTTAGCATCGTCCGATCCAGAAAAGCTAATCCATCTCATGGCCAAGCAGATTTACCAAAGCCCCTTGGTGGAATCTGCCACCAAAGTGGTAAGGACCAACCACCTGCTTTCTGGCTTCCTTCTTCCCAGGGTAATATCGAGGGGTTCCTGTATTCTGCAGAAAAGCAGAGAAAGTGACTTGCACCCCTCTCTCTTCCAGCAACATCTCACCAGCCTGTTACACGCCATCCTCAGGATGGAGGACTACAAGGCAGCTGTGCGCCACAACTTCCCACAGCTGCTGATCGCTCTCCTGGGGATGGTTATCAACTTCCACTATGATCAGGAATTCCTCGGGTGAGTAGTGTGATGCAAAGGGACCAATGAAGTCCTTTCCCCTTCAACCTTGGGGGGTTTCCAGTCCAGCTTGGTTTTCCAAGGGAGGCTCTCCTTCAGGCGGCTGCTAGGGAGGAAGGACGGGGAAAGAATTTGAGTGTGTGCCAATGACCCTCCTGGTAAAACTGGTCTTGCTTTGGTTCCAGAGGGGCTAAGGAAGTTCTGCACCTCCTTCTTGGCACCACTGGAGAGCAAGTGGAGGCGGCCATCGTTGACCAACTTTTCTGCCGGGAGACTTTCAGCCAGGGGTTGTCTGCCATGGTGAGGTAAGAGGAAGAACGCGGTGACCTTCCCCAGTGGTCTGGCAAACGGAGCTGAAGGCACGGGATCGGACTGTGCCCCTGTTTGCTTCCTGCAGTGTCTTTCCCTTCCTTACCAAGATCTGCTTCTCCATTTCAGAGCTGTCGGAAAGCGACGCTGGTGGATCCCTCCCATGGTGGAAAGCATCATCGCTGCTCTCGGGGACCAGGATTTTGCCGGGATGCCACAAGTCGCGGCAGCTATCTACATCGAGGTGAGGGGGACTGACGCGGGAGGAAATGGGTGCAGCAAGGAGGTCCTGGCTTGGTTTCTGCCGAGTGTTGGGCTACTTTGAGCCTAAGGACTGTTGCCTGTTTTAGCGCTCCTCAGAGTAGACCCATTGGATTTGATGTACATGGCAAACTTTGGTCCATTCACTTCAGTGGGTTTGCTCTGTGCAGAATTGCAAATGGTGGGTAAAAGGAGAACCTGCCTCAGCCTCTCATCACTGAAGGGTTTCTTTCTCTTTGGGGCTCTTTAGCTGCTCAGCTGCCGTCTGGAGGTCTATCCCTGTGAAGATACACTGGAGCGGCTCCTCAACTGGCTGGAACACGACTACCTGCAAGTCCGGAAGCTCAGCGTCAGAGGGATATCCCTGCTTCTGGACTCTGACATGGCAAGTGATGCTCAGAGGGAGGGAGGGGGGGGGTACAGATCTTGATTCTAATCATGGCCCAGCACTCTTTTGCTGGCACAATACTGAAGGGCCTGTGCTAAAAGGCATGAGGCCTTTCAGACCTTTGAAAAGATTCTCTCTTTTGTGTAGGACCCTTCGCTTCTGCGGCTCTTGCTGCTGGATTCCCTCTCTTATGTAGAAGCTGATGTCCTCCCAGAATTGATAGAGCTGGTAGACCAAGCCTACCATTCCAGGGAGCTGGAAGAGGAAGACCTGAATATGCTGGCAGAAACCTACTGCGGCCTGGCTGCCCATGTGAGTATGAGGGGAAACATGACATCACACCCGGTGGTGGAGGAATGCTTTGGAAGAGGAAGGGTGGGGTTTAGACTGGCATGCAGCGGAGATGTTCTGGCTTCAGGAGGGTGTTCCTCTGGAAAGTGATCTGATGAGAAACACAACCTCTGATATTTTCTGCCTATAGGAGGAAGCCTCCGTCCGGGCATCAGCCATCGAACATCTGGGGCTGCTTCGGGGCTGGGTGAGAGACCAAAGACTTCCCATTACAACAACAGAAGAGGAAGCCATTCACAAACTGCTTGTGGTCCTCATTCACCTCGAAGATGAGGACGAAGTGGCCAAGGTGAGGGCCAAAGAGGTGGACTTATGCAGTAGGAGGGAGGGATTGTTCTCAGGAGCTTCCGAGACTATGTACTGCAATTTGTAACCCTCTTCTCTTCTTGTGTTGCAGGCCGCAAGGAGGGCTCTTTCCCATCTAGCCCCAGAAGTCAAGGGGTGGGCTCGTTCCAACAAATTTAGCCTCCACTTTGCTCTCCACCAGGCTGCCAAGCATATGGTAAGGTCCCTGCTCTCAAGACCCGGAGAGCAGGCAGAGGGCAGCAAAGGCTCTCTGCCATCTTCTGCCCATCCTGCGGCACAACGAAGGTAAGACTGGAAGAATGCATCCCAGCATGGGGTGGGGGTGAGCAAGACCCAAACTAACCCTTTGGCTTTCCTTTGCAGAGACACTGGCAGGAACGTTAAGGAACCAAATACTTATCCCCAGAGCTGAGAAGGTCCTCAAATCCACCGGAGGACCGGTTCCTGAACTGTTCGTGAATAATTGTTACCCTCTTGCCAGGGTAAGTCGCTGTCTCTCAAGCCACATGTTCTGGGTTCTGCAGAGGCAGCACCTGGGCTTTCTGCTCCCCAGCCCTGCCCTGTGGGCATCTCTGACCTTCCTCTCTCGCTTCGGGTCTTTGGCGCCTTTCTCCCTGCGGAGCAGCTCTTGGAGGCCATGTGCTTCCTGGCCAGAGACCTGGTTGTCGAGAGCAGCTTCAACCCACTGGATATCTCCCACTTACTGCAAGATTTCATCAAGCAGTTTGGCGGCACAAAAGTGGAGGTAAGGCGTCTGCAAAGGTAGGAGAGAAGAAGATTCTCTGCTTGGTGTAGGGGAGGCCACCTCATGCCATTGGGTGGCCAGGACACATGTTAGTTGAGAGGGGCCTGGCAATGTCAGGACAAGAACCTCAGCCGAGGGTCCTGAGAAACATGGGTTCAGGAATGGGGAATTCTCCTCCTTCTGGCGCCCTGGAGCTGCCTGGGTCCAATACTCCCCAGGACCCTGAGTGGTACCTTGGAAGGAAGAGGCTGTGGTGGCACAGGTCAAGGGTCCCTCTTTCAATGAGGGATGGAGGGATCCGCCTGCAAACAGCCCCACTTCCTTGTACTCTCCAAGCAACTCTCTCCTTTTCTCTGACAGGTGAAGGTGCTGCTGGAGGCCTTCTGTAAGATCAGCCAGGGGCCTACAGCGGAAGGCAGAAGTATGGCCGTCTTCTCGTTGTCCATCTTGTCGCACCACCACCTGGCGAAAGTGGTGCAATATCTCCTCCAGTTTCTCTTCGGGTATGGAGCCCTCCAGGTTGTACTGGGCTAAGGGGAAGGTTGGCAAGCTGCAGGGCTTGCTCAGAAAGCCCTTGCTGCCATTTCCTCTCTCTGGAGCATGGCAGCAAGCAGAAGACTTGAATCTGACCATTGCTTTTGTTTTTGCATTCACAGAGACTTTGAGAGAGTTTGGAAGGAGGTTTTAGCATCGTCCGATCCAGAAAAGCTAATCCATCTCATGGCCAAGCAGATTTACCAAAGCCCCTTGGTGGAATCTGCCACCAAAGTGGTAAGGACCAACCACCTGCTTTCTGGCTTCCTTCTTCCCAGGGTAATATCGAGGGGTTCCTGTATTCTGCAGAAAAGCAGAGAAAGTGACTTGCACCCCTCTCTCTTCCAGCAACATCTCACCAGCCTGTTACACGCCATCCTCAGGATGGAGGACTACAAGGCAGCTGTGCGCCACAACTTCCCACAGCTGCTGATCGCTCTCCTGGGGATGGTTATCAACTTCCACTATGATCAGGAATTCCTCGGGTGAGTAGTGTGATGCAAAGGGACCAATGAAGTCCTTTCCCCTTCAACCTTGGGGGGTTTCCAGTCCAGCTTGGTTTTCCAAGGGAGGCTCTCCTTCAGGCGGCTGCTAGGGAGGAAGGACGGGGAAAGAATTTGAGTGTGTGCCAATGACCCTCCTGGTAAAACTGGTCTTGCTTTGGTTCCAGAGGGGCTAAGGAAGTTCTGCACCTCCTTCTTGGCACCACTGGAGAGCAAGTGGAGGCGGCCATCGTTGACCAACTTTTCTGCCGGGAGACTTTCAGCCAGGGGTTGTCTGCCATGGTGAGGTAAGAGGAAGAACGCGGTGACCTTCCCCAGTGGTCTGGCAAACGGAGCTGAAGGCACGGGATCGGACTGTGCCCCTGTTTGCTTCCTGCAGTGTCTTTCCCTTCCTTACCAAGATCTGCTTCTCCATTTCAGAGCTGTCGGAAAGCGACGCTGGTGGATCCCTCCCATGGTGGAAAGCATCATCGCTGCTCTCGGGGACCAGGATTTTGCCGGGATGCCACAAGTCGCGGCAGCTATCTACATCGAGGTGAGGGGGACTGACGCGGGAGGAAATGGGTGCAGCAAGGAGGTCCTGGCTTGGTTTCTGCCGAGTGTTGGGCTACTTTGAGCCTAAGGACTGTTGCCTGTTTTAGCGCTCCTCAGAGTAGACCCATTGGATTTGATGTACATGGCAAACTTTGGTCCATTCACTTCAGTGGGTTTGCTCTGTGCAGAATTGCAAATGGTGGGTAAAAGGAGAACCTGCCTCAGCCTCTCATCACTGAAGGGTTTCTTTCTCTTTGGGGCTCTTTAGCTGCTCAGCTGCCGTCTGGAGGTCTATCCCTGTGAAGATACACTGGAGCGGCTCCTCAACTGGCTGGAACACGACTACCTGCAAGTCCGGAAGCTCAGCGTCAGAGGGATATCCCTGCTTCTGGACTCTGACATGGCAAGTGATGCTCAAAGGGAGGGAGGGGGGGGGTACAGATCTTGATTCTAATCATGGCCCAGCACTCTTTTGCTGGCACAATACTGAAGGGCCTGTGCTAAAAGGCATGAGGCCTTTCAGACCTTTGAAAAGATTCTCTCTTTTGTGTAGGACCCTTCGCTTCTGCGGCTCTTGCTGCTGGATTCCCTCTCTTATGTAGAAGCTGATGTCCTCCCAGAATTGATAGAGCTGGTAGACCAAGCCTACCATTCCAGGGAGCTGGAAGAGGAAGACCTGAATATGCTGGCAGAAACCTACTGCGGCCTGGCTGCCCATGTGAGTATGAGGGGAAACATGACATCACACCCGGTGGTGGAGGAATGCTTTGGAAGAGGAAGGGTGGGGTTTAGACTGGCATGCAGCGGAGATGTTCTGGCTTCAGGAGGGTGTTCCTCTGGAAAGTGATCTGATGAGAAACACAACCTCTGATATTTTCTGCCTATAGGAGGAAGCCTCCGTCCGGGCATCAGCCATCGAACATCTGGGGCTGCTTCGGGGCTGGGTGAGAGACCAAAGACTTCCTCTTCTCTTGTTGTAATGGGAAGTCTTCACAAACTGCTTGTGGTCCTCATTCACCTCGAAGATGAGGACGAAGTGGCCAAGGTGAGGGCCAAAGAGGTGGACTTATGCAGTAGGAGGGAGGGATTGTTCTCAGGAGCTTCCGAGACTATGTACTGCAATTTGTAACCCTCTTCTCTTCTTGTGTTGCAGGCCGCAAGGAGGGCTCTTTCCCATCTAGCCCCAGAAGTCAAGGGGTGGGCTCGTTCCAACAAATTTAGCCTCCACTTTGCTCTCCACCAGGCTGCCAAGCATATGGTAAGGTCCCTGCTCTCAAGACCCGGAGAGCAGGCAGAGGGCAGCAAAGGCTCTCTGCCATCTTCTGCCCATCCTGCGGCACAACGAAGGTAAGACTGGAAGAATGCATCCCAGCATGGGGTGGGGGTGAGCAAGACCCAAACTAACCCTTTGGCTTTCCTTTGCAGAGACACTGGCAGGAACGTTAAGGAACCAAATACTTATCCCCAGAGCTGAGAAGGTCCTCAAATCCACCGGAGGACCGGTTCCTGAACTGTTCGTGAATAATTGTTACCCTCTTGCCAGGGTAAGTCGCTGTCTCTCAAGCCACATGTTCTGGGTTCTGCAGAGGCAGCACCTGGGCTTTCTGCTCCCCAGCCCTGCCCTGTGGGCATCTCTGACCTTCCTCTCTCGCTTCGGGTCTTTGGCGCCTTTCTCCCTGCGGAGCAGCTCTTGGAGGCCATGTGCTTCCTGGCCAGAGACCTGGTTGTCGAGAGCAGCTTCAACCCACTGGATATCTCCCACTTACTGCAAGATTTCATCAAGCAGTTTGGCGGCACAAAAGTGGAGGTAAGGCGTCTGCAAAGGTAGGAGAGAAGAAGATTCTCTGCTTGGTGTAGGGGAGGCCACCTCATGCCATTGGGTGGCCAGGACACATGTTAGTTGAGAGGGGCCTGGCAATGTCAGGACAAGAACCTCAGCCGAGGGTCCTGAGAAACATGGGTTCAGGAATGGGGAATTCTCCTCCTTCTGGCGCCCTGGAGCTGCCTGGGTCCAATACTCCCCAGGACCCTGAGTGGTACCTTGGAAGGAAGAGGCTGTGGTGGCACAGGTCAAGGGTCCCTCTTTCAATGAGGGATGGAGGGATCCCGCCTGCAGACAGCCCCGCTTCCTTGTACTCTCCAAGCAACTCTCTCCTTTTCTCTGACAGGTGAAGGTGCTGCTGGAGGCCTTCTGTAAGATCAGCCAGGGGCCTACAGCGGAAGGCAGAAGTATGGCCGTCTTCTCGTTGTCCATCTTGTCGCACCACCACCTGGCGAAAGTGGTGCAATATCTCCTCCAGTTTCTCTTCGGGTATGGAGCCCTCCAGGTTGTACTGGGCTAAGGGGAAAGTTGGCAAGCTGCAGGGCTTGCTCAGAAAGCCCTTGCTGCCATTTCCTCTCTCTGGAGCATGGCAGCAAGCAGAAGGCTTGAATCTGACCATTGCTTTTGTTTTTGCATTCACAGAGACTTTGAGAGAGTTTGGAAGGAGGTTTTAGCATCGTCCGATCCAGAAAAGCTAATCCATCTCATGGCCAAGCAGATTTACCAAAGCCCCTTGGTGGAATCTGCCACCAAAGTGGTAAGGACCAACCACCTGCTTTCTGGCTTCCTTCTTCCCAGGGTAATATCGAGGGGTTCCTGTATTCTGCAGAAAAGCAGAGAAAGTGACTTGCACCCCTCTCTCTTCCAGCAACATCTCACCAGCCTGTTACACGCCATCCTCAGGATGGAGGACTACAAGGCAGCTGTGCGCCACAACTTCCCACAGCTGCTGATCGCTCTCCTGGGGATGGTTATCAACTTCCACTATGATCAGGAATTCCTCGGGTGAGTAGTGTGATGCAAAGGGACCAATGAAGTCCTTTCCCCTTCAACCTCGGGGGGTTTCCAGTCCAGCTTGGTTTTCCAAGGGAGGCTCTCCTTCAGGCGGCTGCTAGGGAGGAAGGACGGGGAAAGAATTTGAGTGTGTGCCAATGACCCTCCTGGTAAAACTGGTCTTGCTTTGGTTCCAGAGGGGCTAAGGAAGTTCTGCACCTCCTTCTTGGCACCACTGGAGAGCAAGTGGAGGCGGCCATCGTTGACCAACTTTTCTGCCGGGAGACTTTCAGCCAGGGGTTGTCTGCCATGGTGAGGTAAGAGGAAGAACGCGGTGACCTTCCCCAGTGGTCTGGCAAACGGAGCTGAAGGCACGGGATCGGACTGTGCCCCTGTTTGCTTCCTGCAGTGTCTTTCCCTTCCTTACCAAGATCTGCTTCTCCATTTCAGAGCTGTCGGAAAGCGACGCTGGTGGATCCCTCCCATGGTGGAAAGCATCATCGCTGCTCTCGGGGACCAGGATTTTGCCGGGATGCCACAAGTCGCGGCAGCTATCTACATCGAGGTGAGGGGGACTGACGCGGGAGGAAATGGGTGCAGCAAGGAGGTCCTGGCTTGGTTTCTGCCGAGTGTTGGGCTACTTTGAGCCTAAGGACTGTTGCCTGTTTTAGCGCTCCTCAGAGTAGACCCATTGGATTTGATGTACATGGCAAACTTTGGTCCATTCACTTCAGTGGGTTTGCTCTGTGCAGAATTGCAAATGGTGGGTAAAAGGAGAACCTGCCTCAGCCTCTCATCACTGAAGGGTTTCTTTCTCTTTGGGGCTCTTTAGCTGCTCAGCTGCCGTCTGGAGGTCTATCCCTGTGAAGATACACTGGAGCGGCTCCTCAACTGGCTGGAACACGACTACCTGCAAGTCCGGAAGCTCAGCGTCAGAGGGATATCCCTGCTTCTGGACTCTGACATGGCAAGTGATGCTCAGAGGGAGGGAGGGGGGGGGTACAGATCTTGATTCTAATCATGGCCCAGCACTCTTTTGCTGGCACAATACTGAAGGGCCTGTGCTAAAAGGCATGAGGCCTTTCAGACCTTTGAAAAGATTCTCTCTTTTGTGTAGGACCCTTCGCTTCTGCGGCTCTTGCTGCTGGATTCCCTCTCTTATGTAGAAGCTGATGTCCTCCCAGAATTGATAGAGCTGGTAGACCAAGCCTACCATTCCAGGGAGCTGGAAGAGGAAGACCTGAATATGCTGGCAGAAACCTACTGCGGCCTGGCTGCCCATGTGAGTATGAGGGGAAACATGACATCACACCCGGTGGTGGAGGAATGCTTTGGAAGAGGAAGGGTGGGGTTTAGACTGGCATGCAGCGGAGATGTTCTGGCTTCAGGAGGGTGTTCCTCTGGAAAGTGATCTGATGAGAAACACAACCTCTGATATTTTCTGCCTATAGGAGGAAGCCTCCGTCCGGGCATCAGCCATCGAACATCTGGGGCTGCTTCGGGGCTGGGTGAGAGACCAAAGACTTCCCATTACAACAACAGAAGAGGAAGCCATTCACAAACTGCTTGTGGTCCTCATTCACCTCGAAGATGAGGACGAAGTGGCCAAGGTGAGGGCCAAAGAGGTGGACTTATGCAGTAGGAGGGAGGGATTGTTCTCAGGAGCTTCCGAGACTATGTACTGCAATTTGTAACCCTCTTCTCTTCTTGTGTTGCAGGCCGCAAGGAGGGCTCTTTCCCATCTAGCCCCAGAAGTCAAGGGGTGGGCTCGTTCCAACAAATTTAGCCTCCACTTTGCTCTCCACCAGGCTGCCAAGCATATGGTAAGGTCCCTGCTCTCAAGACCCGGAGAGCAGGCAGAGGGCAGCAAAGGCTCTCTGCCATCTTCTGCCCATCCTGCGGCACAACGAAGGTAAGACTGGAAGAATGCATCCCAGCATGGGGTGGGGGTGAGCAAGACCCAAACTAACCCTTTGGCTTTCCTTTGCAGAGACACTGGCAGGAACGTTAAGGAACCAAATACTTATCCCCAGAGCTGAGAAGGTCCTCAAATCCACCGGAGGACCGGTTCCTGAACTGTTCGTGAATAATTGTTACCCTCTTGCCAGGGTAAGTCGCTGTCTCTCAAGCCACATGTTCTGGGTTCTGCAGAGGCAGCACCTGGGCTTTCTGCTCCCCAGCCCTGCCCTGTGGGCATCTCTGACCTTCCTCTCTCGCTTCGGGTCTTTGGCGCCTTTCTCCCTGCGGAGCAGCTCTTGGAGGCCATGTGCTTCCTGGCCAGAGACCTGGTTGTCGAGAGCAGCTTCAACCCACTGGATATCTCCCACTTACTGCAAGATTTCATCAAGCAGTTTGGCGGCACAAAAGTGGAGGTAAGGCGTCTGCAAAGGTAGGAGAGAAGAAGATTCTCTGCTTGGTGTAGGGGAGGCCACCTCATGCCATTGGGTGGCCAGGACACATGTTAGTTGAGAGGGGCCTGGCAATGTCAGGACAAGAACCTCAGCCGAGGGTCCTGAGAAACATGGGTTCAGGAATGGGGAATTCTCCTCCTTCTGGCGCCCTGGAGCTGCCTGGGTCCAATACTCCCCAGGACCCTGAGTGGTACCTTGGAAGGAAGAGGCTGTGGTGGCACAGGTCAAGGGTCCCTCTTTCAATGAGGGATGGAGGGATCCCGCCTGCAGACAGCCCCGCTTCCTTGTACTCTCCAAGCAACTCTCTCCTTTTCTCTGACAGGTGAAGGTGCTGCTGGAGGCCTTCTGTAAGATCAGCCAGGGGCCTACAGCGGAAGGCAGAAGTATGGCCGTCTTCTCGTTGTCCATCTTGTCGCACCACCACCTGGCGAAAGTGGTGCAATATCTCCTCCAGTTTCTCTTCGGGTATGGAGCCCTCCAGGTTGTACTGGGCTAAGGGGAAGGTTGGCAAGCTGCAGGGCTTGCTCAGAAAGCCCTTGCTGCCATTTCCTCTCTCTGGAGCATGGCAGCAAGCAGAAGGCTTGAATCTGACCATTGCTTTTGTTTTTGCATTCACAGAGACTTTGAGAGAGTTTGGAAGGAGGTTTTAGCATCGTCCGATCCAGAAAAGCTAATCCATCTCATGGCCAAGCAGATTTACCAAAGCCCCTTGGTGGAATCTGCCACCAAAGTGGTAAGGACCAACCACCTGCTTTCTGGCTTCCTTCTTCCCAGGGTAATATCGAGGGGTTCCTGTATTCTGCAGAAAAGCAGAGAAAGTGACTTGCACCCCTCTCTCTTCCAGCAACATCTCACCAGCCTGTTACACGCCATCCTCAGGATGGAGGACTACAAGGCAGCTGTGCGCCACAACTTCCCACAGCTGCTGATCGCTCTCCTGGGGATGGTTATCAACTTCCACTATGATCAGGAATTCCTCGGGTGAGTAGTGTGATGCAAAGGGACCAATGAAGTCCTTTCCCCTTCAACCTCGGGGGGTTTCCAGTCCAGCTTGGTTTTCCAAGGGAGGCTCTCCTTCAGGCGGCTGCTAGGGAGGAAGGACGGGGAAAGAATTTGAGTGTGTGCCAATGACCCTCCTGGTAAAACTGGTCTTGCTTTGGTTCCAGAGGGGCTAAGGAAGTTCTGCACCTCCTTCTTGGCACCACTGGAGAGCAAGTGGAGGCGGCCATCGTTGACCAACTTTTCTGCCGGGAGACTTTCAGCCAGGGGTTGTCTGCCATGGTGAGGTAAGAGGAAGAACGCGGTGACCTTCCCCAGTGGTCTGGCAAACGGAGCTGAAGGCACGGGATCGGACTGTGCCCCTGTTTGCTTCCTGCAGTGTCTTTCCCTTCCTTACCAAGATCTGCTTCTCCATTTCAGAGCTGTCGGAAAGCGACGCTGGTGGATCCCTCCCATGGTGGAAAGCATCATCGCTGCTCTCGGGGACCAGGATTTTGCCGGGATGCCACAAGTCGCGGCAGCTATCTACATCGAGGTGAGGGGGACTGACGCGGGAGGAAATGGGTGCAGCAAGGAGGTCCTGGCTTGGTTTCTGCCGAGTGTTGGGCTACTTTGAGCCTAAGGACTGTTGCCTGTTTTAGCGCTCCTCAGAGTAGACCCATTGGATTTGATGTACATGGCAAACTTTGGTCCATTCACTTCAGTGGGTTTGCTCTGTGCAGAATTGCAAATGGTGGGTAAAAGGAGAACCTGCCTCAGCCTCTCATCACTGAAGGGTTTCTTTCTCTTTGGGGCTCTTTAGCTGCTCAGCTGCCGTCTGGAGGTCTATCCCTGTGAAGATACACTGGAGCGGCTCCTCAACTGGCTGGAACACGACTACCTGCAAGTCCGGAAGCTCAGCGTCAGAGGGATATCCCTGCTTCTGGACTCTGACATGGCAAGTGATGCTCAGAGGGAGGGAGGGGGGGGGTACAGATCTTGATTCTAATCATGGCCCAGCACTCTTTTGCTGGCACAATACTGAAGGGCCTGTGCTAAAAGGCATGAGGCCTTTCAGACCTTTGAAAAGATTCTCTCTTTTGTGTAGGACCCTTCGCTTCTGCGGCTCTTGCTGCTGGATTCCCTCTCTTATGTAGAAGCTGATGTCCTCCCAGAATTGATAGAGCTGGTAGACCAAGCCTACCATTCCAGGGAGCTGGAAGAGGAAGACCTGAATATGCTGGCAGAAACCTACTGCGGCCTGGCTGCCCATGTGAGTATGAGGGGAAACATGACATCACACCCGGTGGTGGAGGAATGCTTTGGAAGAGGAAGGGTGGGGTTTAGACTGGCATGCAGCGGAGATGTTCTGGCTTCAGGAGGGTGTTCCTCTGGAAAGTGATCTGATGAGAAACACAACCTCTGATATTTTCTGCCTATAGGAGGAAGCCTCCGTCCGGGCATCAGCCATCGAACATCTGGGGCTGCTTCGGGGCTGGGTGAGAGACCAAAGACTTCCCATTACAACAACAGAAGAGGAAGCCATTCACAAACTGCTTGTGGTCCTCATTCACCTCGAAGATGAGGACGAAGTGGCCAAGGTGAGGGCCAAAGAGGTGGACTTATGCAGTAGGAGGGAGGGATTGTTCTCAGGAGCTTCCGAGACTATGTACTGCAATTTGTAACCCTCTTCTCTTCTTGTGTTGCAGGCCGCAAGGAGGGCTCTTTCCCATCTAGCCCCAGAAGTCAAGGGGTGGGCTCGTTCCAACAAATTTAGCCTCCACTTTGCTCTCCACCAGGCTGCCAAGCATATGGTAAGGTCCCTGCTCTCAAGACCCGGAGAGCAGGCAGAGGGCAGCAAAGGCTCTCTGCCATCTTCTGCCCATCCTGCGGCACAACGAAGGTAAGACTGGAAGAATGCATCCCAGCATGGGGTGGGGGTGAGCAAGACCCAAACTAACCCTTTGGCTTTCCTTTGCAGAGACACTGGCAGGAACGTTAAGGAACCAAATACTTATCCCCAGAGCTGAGAAGGTCCTCAAATCCACCGGAGGACCGGTTCCTGAACTGTTCGTGAATAATTGTTACCCTCTTGCCAGGGTAAGTCGCTGTCTCTCAAGCCACATGTTCTGGGTTCTGCAGAGGCAGCACCTGGGCTTTCTGCTCCCCAGCCCTGCCCTGTGGGCATCTCTGACCTTCCTCTCTCGCTTCGGGTCTTTGGCGCCTTTCTCCCTGCGGAGCAGCTCTTGGAGGCCATGTGCTTCCTGGCCAGAGACCTGGTTGTCGAGAGCAGCTTCAACCCACTGGATATCTCCCACTTACTGCAAGATTTCATCAAGCAGTTTGGCGGCACAAAAGTGGAGGTAAGGCGTCTGCAAAGGTAGGAGAGAAGAAGATTCTCTGCTTGGTGTAGGGGAGGCCACCTCATGCCATTGGGTGGCCAGGACACATGTTAGTTGAGAGGGGCCTGGCAATGTCAGGACAAGAACCTCAGCCGAGGGTCCTGAGAAACATGGGTTCAGGAATGGGGAATTCTCCTCCTTCTGGCGCCCTGGAGCTGCCTGGGTCCAATACTCCCCAGGACCCTGAGTGGTACCTTGGAAGGAAGAGGCTGTGGTGGCACAGGTCAAGGGTCCCTCTTTCAATGAGGGATGGAGGGATCCGCCTGCAAACAGCCCCACTTCCTTGTACTCTCCAAGCAACTCTCTCCTTTTCTCTGACAGGTGAAGGTGCTGCTGGAGGCCTTCTGTAAGATCAGCCAGGGGCCTACAGCGGAAGGCAGAAGTATGGCCGTCTTCTCGTTGTCCATCTTGTCGCACCACCACCTGGCGAAAGTGGTGCAATATCTCCTCCAGTTTCTCTTCGGGTATGGAGCCCTCCAGGTTGTACTGGGCTAAGGGGAAGGTTGGCAAGCTGCAGGGCTTGCTCAGAAAGCCCTTGCTGCCATTTCCTCTCTCTGGAGCATGGCAGCAAGCAGAAGACTTGAATCTGACCATTGCTTTTGTTTTTGCATTCACAGAGACTTTGAGAGAGTTTGGAAGGAGGTTTTAGCATCGTCCGATCCAGAAAAGCTAATCCATCTCATGGCCAAGCAGATTTACCAAAGCCCCTTGGTGGAATCTGCCACCAAAGTGGTAAGGACCAACCACCTGCTTTCTGGCTTCCTTCTTCCCAGGGTAATATCGAGGGGTTCCTGTATTCTGCAGAAAAGCAGAGAAAGTGACTTGCACCCCTCTCTCTTCCAGCAACATCTCACCAGCCTGTTACACGCCATCCTCAGGATGGAGGACTACAAGGCAGCTGTGCGCCACAACTTCCCACAGCTGCTGATCGCTCTCCTGGGGATGGTTATCAACTTCCACTATGATCAGGAATTCCTCGGGTGAGTAGTGTGATGCAAAGGGACCAATGAAGTCCTTTCCCCTTCAACCTTGGGGGGTTTCCAGTCCAGCTTGGTTTTCCAAGGGAGGCTCTCCTTCAGGCGGCTGCTAGGGAGGAAGGACGGGGAAAGAATTTGAGTGTGTGCCAATGACCCTCCTGGTAAAACTGGTCTTGCTTTGGTTCCAGAGGGGCTAAGGAAGTTCTGCACCTCCTTCTTGGCACCACTGGAGAGCAAGTGGAGGCGGCCATCGTTGACCAACTTTTCTGCCGGGAGACTTTCAGCCAGGGGTTGTCTGCCATGGTGAGGTAAGAGGAAGAACGCGGTGACCTTCCCCAGTGGTCTGGCAAACGGAGCTGAAGGCACGGGATCGGACTGTGCCCCTGTTTGCTTCCTGCAGTGTCTTTCCCTTCCTTACCAAGATCTGCTTCTCCATTTCAGAGCTGTCGGAAAGCGACGCTGGTGGATCCCTCCCATGGTGGAAAGCATCATCGCTGCTCTCGGGGACCAGGATTTTGCCGGGATGCCACAAGTCGCGGCAGCTATCTACATCGAGGTGAGGGGGACTGACGCGGGAGGAAATGGGTGCAGCAAGGAGGTCCTGGCTTGGTTTCTGCCGAGTGTTGGGCTACTTTGAGCCTAAGGACTGTTGCCTGTTTTAGCGCTCCTCAGAGTAGACCCATTGGATTTGATGTACATGGCAAACTTTGGTCCATTCACTTCAGTGGGTTTGCTCTGTGCAGAATTGCAAATGGTGGGTAAAAGGAGAACCTGCCTCAGCCTCTCATCACTGAAGGGTTTCTTTCTCTTTGGGGCTCTTTAGCTGCTCAGCTGCCGTCTGGAGGTCTATCCCTGTGAAGATACACTGGAGCGGCTCCTCAACTGGCTGGAACACGACTACCTGCAAGTCCGGAAGCTCAGCGTCAGAGGGATATCCCTGCTTCTGGACTCTGACATGGCAAGTGATGCTCAGAGGGAGGGAGGGGGGGTACAGATCTTGATTCTAATCATGGCCCAGCACTCTTTTGCTGGCACAATACTGAAGGGCCTGTGCTAAAAGGCATGAGGCCTTTCAGACCTTTGAAAAGATTCTCTCTTTTGTGTAGGACCCTTCGCTTCTGCGGCTCTTGCTGCTGGATTCCCTCTCTTATGTAGAAGCTGATGTCCTCCCAGAATTGATAGAGCTGGTAGACCAAGCCTACCATTCCAGGGAGCTGGAAGAGGAAGACCTGAATATGCTGGCAGAAACCTACTGCGGCCTGGCTGCCCATGTGAGTATGAGGGGAAACATGACATCACACCCGGTGGTGGAGGAATGCTTTGGAAGAGGAAGGGTGGGGTTTAGACTGGCATGCAGCGGAGATGTTCTGGCTTCAGGAGGGTGTTCCTCTGGAAAGTGATCTGATGAGAAACACAACCTCTGATATTTTCTGCCTATAGGAGGAAGCCTCCGTCCGGGCATCAGCCATCGAACATCTGGGGCTGCTTCGGGGCTGGGTGAGAGACCAAAGACTTCCTCTTCTCTTGTTGTAATGGGAAGTCTTCACAAACTGCTTGTGGTCCTCATTCACCTCGAAGATGAGGACGAAGTGGCCAAGGTGAGGGCCAAAGAGGTGGACTTATGCAGTAGGAGGGAGGGATTGTTCTCAGGAGCTTCCGAGACTATGTACTGCAATTTGTAACCCTCTTCTCTTCTTGTGTTGCAGGCCGCAAGGAGGGCTCTTTCCCATCTAGCCCCAGAAGTCAAGGGGTGGGCTCGTTCCAACAAATTTAGCCTCCACTTTGCTCTCCACCAGGCTGCCAAGCATATGGTAAGGTCCCTGCTCTCAAGACCCGGAGAGCAGGCAGAGGGCAGCAAAGGCTCTCTGCCATCTTCTGCCCATCCTGCGGCACAACGAAGGTAAGACTGGAAGAATGCATCCCAGCATGGGGTGGGGGTGAGCAAGACCCAAACTAACCCTTTGGCTTTCCTTTGCAGAGACACTGGCAGGAACGTTAAGGAACCAAATACTTATCCCCAGAGCTGAGAAGGTCCTCAAATCCACCGGAGGACCGGTTCCTGAACTGTTCGTGAATAATTGTTACCCTCTTGCCAGGGTAAGTCGCTGTCTCTCAAGCCACATGTTCTGGGTTCTGCAGAGGCAGCACCTGGGCTTTCTGCTCCCCAGCCCTGCCCTGTGGGCATCTCTGACCTTCCTCTCTCGCTTCGGGTCTTTGGCGCCTTTCTCCCTGCGGAGCAGCTCTTGGAGGCCATGTGCTTCCTGGCCAGAGACCTGGTTGTCGAGAGCAGCTTCAACCCACTGGATATCTCCCACTTACTGCAAGATTTCATCAAGCAGTTTGGCGGCACAAAAGTGGAGGTAAGGCGTCTGCAAAGGTAGGAGAGAAGAAGATTCTCTGCTTGGTGTAGGGGAGGCCACCTCATGCCATTGGGTGGCCAGGACACATGTTAGTTGAGAGGGGCCTGGCAATGTCAGGACAAGAACCTCAGCCGAGGGTCCTGAGAAACATGGGTTCAGGAATGGGGAATTCTCCTCCTTCTGGCGCCCTGGAGCTGCCTGGGTCCAATACTCCCCAGGACCCTGAGTGGTACCTTGGAAGGAAGAGGCTGTGGTGGCACAGGTCAAGGGTCCCTCTTTCAATGAGGGATGGAGGGATCCCGCCTGCAGACAGCCCCGCTTCCTTGTACTCTCCAAGCAACTCTCTCCTTTTCTCTGACAGGTGAAGGTGCTGCTGGAGGCCTTCTGTAAGATCAGCCAGGGGCCTACAGCGGAAGGCAGAAGTATGGCCGTCTTCTCGTTGTCCATCTTGTCGCACCACCACCTGGCGAAAGTGGTGCAATATCTCCTCCAGTTTCTCTTCGGGTATGGAGCCCTCCAGGTTGTACTGGGCTAAGGGGAAAGTTGGCAAGCTGCAGGGCTTGCTCAGAAAGCCCTTGCTGCCATTTCCTCTCTCTGGAGCATGGCAGCAAGCAGAAGGCTTGAATCTGACCATTGCTTTTGTTTTTGCATTCACAGAGACTTTGAGAGAGTTTGGAAGGAGGTTTTAGCATCGTCCGATCCAGAAAAGCTAATCCATCTCATGGCCAAGCAGATTTACCAAAGCCCCTTGGTGGAATCTGCCACCAAAGTGGTAAGGACCAACCACCTGCTTTCTGGCTTCCTTCTTCCCAGGGTAATATCGAGGGGTTCCTGTATTCTGCAGAAAAGCAGAGAAAGTGACTTGCACCCCTCTCTCTTCCAGCAACATCTCACCAGCCTGTTACACGCCATCCTCAGGATGGAGGACTACAAGGCAGCTGTGCGCCACAACTTCCCACAGCTGCTGATCGCTCTCCTGGGGATGGTTATCAACTTCCACTATGATCAGGAATTCCTCGGGTGAGTAGTGTGATGCAAAGGGACCAATGAAGTCCTTTCCCCTTCAACCTCGGGGGGTTTCCAGTCCAGCTTGGTTTTCCAAGGGAGGCTCTCCTTCAGGCGGCTGCTAGGGAGGAAGGACGGGGAAAGAATTTGAGTGTGTGCCAATGACCCTCCTGGTAAAACTGGTCTTGCTTTGGTTCCAGAGGGGCTAAGGAAGTTCTGCACCTCCTTCTTGGCACCACTGGAGAGCAAGTGGAGGCGGCCATCGTTGACCAACTTTTCTGCCGGGAGACTTTCAGCCAGGGGTTGTCTGCCATGGTGAGGTAAGAGGAAGAACGCGGTGACCTTCCCCAGTGGTCTGGCAAACGGAGCTGAAGGCACGGGATCGGACTGTGCCCCTGTTTGCTTCCTGCAGTGTCTTTCCCTTCCTTACCAAGATCTGCTTCTCCATTTCAGAGCTGTCGGAAAGCGACGCTGGTGGATCCCTCCCATGGTGGAAAGCATCATCGCTGCTCTCGGGGACCAGGATTTTGCCGGGATGCCACAAGTCGCAGCAGCTATCTACATCGAGGTGAGGGGGACTGACGCGGGAGGAAATGGGTGCAGCAAGGAGGTCCTGGCTTGGTTTCTGCCGAGTGTTGGGCTACTTTGAGCCTAAGGACTGTTGCCTGTTTTAGTAACAATTATTCACGAACAGTTCAGGAACCGGAGTAGACCCATTGGATTTGATGTACATGGCAAACTTTGGTCCATTCACTTCAGTGGGTTTGCTCTGTGCAGAATTGCAAATGGTGGGTAAAAGGAGAACCTGCCTCAGCCTCTCATCACTGAAGGGTTTCTTTCTCTTTGGGGCTCTTTAGCTGCTCAGCTGCCGTCTGGAGGTCTATCCCTGTGAAGATACACTGGAGCGGCTCCTCAACTGGCTGGAACACGACTACCTGCAAGTCCGGAAGCTCAGCGTCAGAGGGATATCCCTGCTTCTGGACTCTGACATGGCAAGTGATGCTCAGAGGGAGGGAGGGGGGGTACAGATCTTGATTCTAATCATGGCCCAGCACTCTTTTGCTGGCACAATACTGAAGGGCCTGTGCTAAAAGGCATGAGGCCTTTCAGACCTTTGAAAAGATTCTCTCTTTTGTGTAGGACCCTTCGCTTCTGCGGCTCTTGCTGCTGGATTCCCTCTCTTATGTAGAAGCTGATGTCCTCCCAGAATTGATAGAGCTGGTAGACCAAGCCTACCATTCCAGGGAGCTGGAAGAGGAAGACCTGAATATGCTGGCAGAAACCTACTGCGGCCTGGCTGCCCATGTGAGTATGAGGGGAAACATGACATCACACCCGGTGGTGGAGGAATGCTTTGGAAGAGGAAGGGTGGGGTTTAGACTGGCATGCAGCGGAGATGTTCTGGCTTCAGGAGGGTGTTCCTCTGGAAAGTGATCTGATGAGAAACACAACCTCTGATATTTTCTGCCTATAGGAGGAAGCCTCCGTCCGGGCATCAGCCATCGAACATCTGGGGCTGCTTCGGGGCTGGGTGAGAGACCAAAGACTTCCTCTTCTCTTGTTGTAATGGGAAGTCTTCACAAACTGCTTGTGGTCCTCATTCACCTCGAAGATGAGGACGAAGTGGCCAAGGTGAGGGCCAAAGAGGTGGACTTATGCAGTAGGAGGGAGGGATTGTTCTCAGGAGCTTCCGAGACTATGTACTGCAATTTGTAACCCTCTTCTCTTCTTGTGTTGCAGGCCGCAAGGAGGGCTCTTTCCCATCTAGCCCCAGAAGTCAAGGGGTGGGCTCGTTCCAACAAATTTAGCCTCCACTTTGCTCTCCACCAGGCTGCCAAGCATATGGTAAGGTCCCTGCTCTCAAGACCCGGAGAGCAGGCAGAGGGCAGCAAAGGCTCTCTGCCATCTTCTGCCCATCCTGCGGCACAACGAAGGTAAGACTGGAAGAATGCATCCCAGCATGGGGTGGGGGTGAGCAAGACCCAAACTAACCCTTTGGCTTTCCTTTGCAGAGACACTGGCAGGAACGTTAAGGAACCAAATACTTATCCCCAGAGCTGAGAAGGTCCTCAAATCCACCGGAGGACCGGTTCCTGAACTGTTCGTGAATAATTGTTACCCTCTTGCCAGGGTAAGTCGCTGTCTCTCAAGCCACATGTTCTGGGTTCTGCAGAGGCAGCACCTGGGCTTTCTGCTCCCCAGCCCTGCCCTGTGGGCATCTCTGACCTTCCTCTCTCGCTTCGGGTCTTTGGCGCCTTTCTCCCTGCGGAGCAGCTCTTGGAGGCCATGTGCTTCCTGGCCAGAGACCTGGTTGTCGAGAGCAGCTTCAACCCACTGGATATCTCCCACTTACTGCAAGATTTCATCAAGCAGTTTGGCGGCACAAAAGTGGAGGTAAGGCGTCTGCAAAGGTAGGAGAGAAGAAGATTCTCTGCTTGGTGTAGGGGAGGCCACCTCATGCCATTGGGTGGCCAGGACACATGTTAGTTGAGAGGGGCCTGGCAATGTCAGGACAAGAACCTCAGCCAAGGGTCCTGAGAAACATGGGTTCAGGAATGGGGAATTCTCCTCCTTCTGGCGCCCTGGAGCTGCCTGGGTCCAATACTCCCCAGGACCCTGAGTGGTACCTTGGAAGGAAGAGGCTGTGGTGGCACAGGTCAAGGGTCCCTCTTTCAATGAGGGATGGAGGGATCCCGCCTGCAGACAGCCCCGCTTCCTTGTACTCTCCAAGCAACTCTCTCCTTTTCTCTGACAGGTGAAGGTGCTGCTGGAGGCCTTCTGTAAGATCAGCCAGGGGCCTACAGCGGAAGGCAGAAGTATGGCCGTCTTCTCGTTGTCCATCTTGTCGCACCACCACCTGGCGAAAGTGGTGCAATATCTCCTCCAGTTTCTCTTCGGGTATGGAGCCCTCCAGGTTGTACTGGGCTAAGGGGAAAGTTGGCAAGCTGCAGGGCTTGCTCAGAAAGCCCTTGCTGCCATTTCCTCTCTCTGGAGCATGGCAGCAAGCAGAAGACTTGAATCTGACCATTGCTTTTGTTTTTGCATTCACAGAGACTTTGAGAGAGTTTGGAAGGAGGTTTTAGCATCGTCCGATCCAGAAAAGCTAATCCATCTCATGGCCAAGCAGATTTACCAAAGCCCCTTGGTGGAATCTGCCACCAAAGTGGTAAGGACCAACCACCTGCTTTCTGGCTTCCTTCTTCCCAGGGTAATATCGAGGGGTTCCTGTATTCTGCAGAAAAGCAGAGAAAGTGACTTGCACCCCTCTCTCTTCCAGCAACATCTCACCAGCCTGTTACACGCCATCCTCAGGATGGAGGACTACAAGGCAGCTGTGCGCCACAACTTCCCACAGCTGCTGATCGCTCTCCTGGGGATGGTTATCAACTTCCACTATGATCAGGAATTCCTCGGGTGAGTAGTGTGATGCAAAGGGACCAATGAAGTCCTTTCCCCTTCAACCTCGGGGGGTTTCCAGTCCAGCTTGGTTTTCCAAGGGAGGCTCTCCTTCAGGCGGCTGCTAGGGAGGAAGGACGGGGAAAGAATTTGAGTGTGTGCCAATGACCCTCCTGGTAAAACTGGTCTTGCTTTGGTTCCAGAGGGGCTAAGGAAGTTCTGCACCTCCTTCTTGGCACCACTGGAGAGCAAGTGGAGGCGGCCATCGTTGACCAACTTTTCTGCCGGGAGACTTTCAGCCAGGGGTTGTCTGCCATGGTGAGGTAAGAGGAAGAACGCGGTGACCTTCCCCAGTGGTCTGGCAAACGGAGCTGAAGGCACGGGATCGGACTGTGCCCCTGTTTGCTTCCTGCAGTGTCTTTCCCTTCCTTACCAAGATCTGCTTCTCCATTTCAGAGCTGTCGGAAAGCGACGCTGGTGGATCCCTCCCATGGTGGAAAGCATCATCGCTGCTCTCGGGGACCAGGATTTTGCCGGGATGCCACAAGTCGCGGCAGCTATCTACATCGAGGTGAGGGGGACTGACGCGGGAGGAAATGGGTGCAGCAAGGAGGTCCTGGCTTGGTTTCTGCCGAGTGTTGGGCTACTTTGAGCCTAAGGACTGTTGCCTGTTTTAGCGCTCCTCAGAGTAGACCCATTGGATTTGATGTACATGGCAAACTTTGGTCCATTCACTTCAGTGGGTTTGCTCTGTGCAGAATTGCAAATGGTGGGTAAAAGGAGAACCTGCCTCAGCCTCTCATCACTGAAGGGTTTCTTTCTCTTTGGGGCTCTTTAGCTGCTCAGCTGCCGTCTGGAGGTCTATCCCTGTGAAGATACACTGGAGCGGCTCCTCAACTGGCTGGAACACGACTACCTGCAAGTCCGGAAGCTCAGCGTCAGAGGGATATCCCTGCTTCTGGACTCTGACATGGCAAGTGATGCTCAGAGGGAGGGAGGGGGGGGGTACAGATCTTGATTCTAATCATGGCCCAGCACTCTTTTGCTGGCACAATACTGAAGGGCCTGTGCTAAAAGGCATGAGGCCTTTCAGACCTTTGAAAAGATTCTCTCTTTTGTGTAGGACCCTTCGCTTCTGCGGCTCTTGCTGCTGGATTCCCTCTCTTATGTAGAAGCTGATGTCCTCCCAGAATTGATAGAGCTGGTAGACCAAGCCTACCATTCCAGGGAGCTGGAAGAGGAAGACCTGAATATGCTGGCAGAAACCTACTGCGGCCTGGCTGCCCATGTGAGTATGAGGGGAAACATGACATCACACCCGGTGGTGGAGGAATGCTTTGGAAGAGGAAGGGTGGGGTTTAGACTGGCATGCAGCGGAGATGTTCTGGCTTCAGGAGGGTGTTCCTCTGGAAAGTGATCTGATGAGAAACACAACCTCTGATATTTTCTGCCTATAGGAGGAAGCCTCCGTCCGGGCATCAGCCATCGAACATCTGGGGCTGCTTCGGGGCTGGGTGAGAGACCAAAGACTTCCCATTACAACAACAGAAGAGGAAGCCATTCACAAACTGCTTGTGGTCCTCATTCACCTCGAAGATGAGGACGAAGTGGCCAAGGTGAGGGCCAAAGAGGTGGACTTATGCAGTAGGAGGGAGGGATTGTTCTCAGGAGCTTCCGAGACTATGTACTGCAATTTGTAACCCTCTTCTCTTCTTGTGTTGCAGGCCGCAAGGAGGGCTCTTTCCCATCTAGCCCCAGAAGTCAAGGGGTGGGCTCGTTCCAACAAATTTAGCCTCCACTTTGCTCTCCACCAGGCTGCCAAGCATATGGTAAGGTCCCTGCTCTCAAGACCCGGAGAGCAGGCAGAGGGCAGCAAAGGCTCTCTGCCATCTTCTGCCCATCCTGCGGCACAACGAAGGTAAGACTGGAAGAATGCATCCCAGCATGGGGTGGGGGTGAGCAAGACCCAAACTAACCCTTTGGCTTTCCTTTGCAGAGACACTGGCAGGAACGTTAAGGAACCAAATACTTATCCCCAGAGCTGAGAAGGTCCTCAAATCCACCGGAGGACCGGTTCCTGAACTGTTCGTGAATAATTGTTACCCTCTTGCCAGGGTAAGTCGCTGTCTCTCAAGCCACATGTTCTGGGTTCTGCAGAGGCAGCACCTGGGCTTTCTGCTCCCCAGCCCTGCCCTGTGGGCATCTCTGACCTTCCTCTCTCGCTTCGGGTCTTTGGCGCCTTTCTCCCTGCGGAGCAGCTCTTGGAGGCCATGTGCTTCCTGGCCAGAGACCTGGTTGTCGAGAGCAGCTTCAACCCACTGGATATCTCCCACTTACTGCAAGATTTCATCAAGCAGTTTGGCGGCACAAAAGTGGAGGTAAGGCGTCTGCAAAGGTAGGAGAGAAGAAGATTCTCTGCTTGGTGTAGGGGAGGCCACCTCATGCCATTGGGTGGCCAGGACACATGTTAGTTGAGAGGGGCCTGGCAATGTCAGGACAAGAACCTCAGCCGAGGGTCCTGAGAAACATGGGTTCAGGAATGGGGAATTCTCCTCCTTCTGGCGCCCTGGAGCTGCCTGGGTCCAATACTCCCCAGGACCCTGAGTGGTACCTTGGAAGGAAGAGGCTGTGGTGGCACAGGTCAAGGGTCCCTCTTTCAATGAGGGATGGAGGGATCCCGCCTGCAGACAGCCCCGCTTCCTTGTACTCTCCAAGCAACTCTCTCCTTTTCTCTGACAGGTGAAGGTGCTGCTGGAGGCCTTCTGTAAGATCAGCCAGGGGCCTACAGCGGAAGGCAGAAGTATGGCCGTCTTCTCGTTGTCCATCTTGTCGCACCACCACCTGGCGAAAGTGGTGCAATATCTCCTCCAGTTTCTCTTCGGGTATGGAGCCCTCCAGGTTGTACTGGGCTAAGGGGAAAGTTGGCAAGCTGCAGGGCTTGCTCAGAAAGCCCTTGCTGCCATTTCCTCTCTCTGGAGCATGGCAGCAAGCAGAAGGCTTGAATCTGACCATTGCTTTTGTTTTTGCATTCACAGAGACTTTGAGAGAGTTTGGAAGGAGGTTTTAGCATCGTCCGATCCAGAAAAGCTAATCCATCTCATGGCCAAGCAGATTTACCAAAGCCCCTTGGTGGAATCTGCCACCAAAGTGGTAAGGACCAACCACCTGCTTTCTGGCTTCCTTCTTCCCAGGGTAATATCGAGGGGTTCCTGTATTCTGCAGAAAAGCAGAGAAAGTGACTTGCACCCCTCTCTCTTCCAGCAACATCTCACCAGCCTGTTACACGCCATCCTCAGGATGGAGGACTACAAGGCAGCTGTGCGCCACAACTTCCCACAGCTGCTGATCGCTCTCCTGGGGATGGTTATCAACTTCCACTATGATCAGGAATTCCTCGGGTGAGTAGTGTGATGCAAAGGGACCAATGAAGTCCTTTCCCCTTCAACCTTGGGGGGTTTCCAGTCCAGCTTGGTTTTCCAAGGGAGGCTCTCCTTCAGGCGGCTGCTAGGGAGGAAGGACGGGGAAAGAATTTGAGTGTGTGCCAATGACCCTCCTGGTAAAACTGGTCTTGCTTTGGTTCCAGAGGGGCTAAGGAAGTTCTGCACCTCCTTCTTGGCACCACTGGAGAGCAAGTGGAGGCGGCCATCGTTGACCAACTTTTCTGCCGGGAGACTTTCAGCCAGGGGTTGTCTGCCATGGTGAGGTAAGAGGAAGAACGCGGTGACCTTCCCCAGTGGTCTGGCAAACGGAGCTGAAGGCACGGGATCGGACTGTGCCCCTGTTTGCTTCCTGCAGTGTCTTTCCCTTCCTTACCAAGATCTGCTTCTCCATTTCAGAGCTGTCGGAAAGCGACGCTGGTGGATCCCTCCCATGGTGGAAAGCATCATCGCTGCTCTCGGGGACCAGGATTTTGCCGGGATGCCACAAGTCGCAGCAGCTATCTACATCGAGGTGAGGGGGACTGACGCGGGAGGAAATGGGTGCAGCAAGGAGGTCCTGGCTTGGTTTCTGCCGAGTGTTGGGCTACTTTGAGCCTAAGGACTGTTGCCTGTTTTAGTAACAATTATTCACGAACAGTTCAGGAACCGGAGTAGACCCATTGGATTTGATGTACATGGCAAACTTTGGTCCATTCACTTCAGTGGGTTTGCTCTGTGCAGAATTGCAAATGGTGGGTAAAAGGAGAACCTGCCTCAGCCTCTCATCACTGAAGGGTTTCTTTCTCTTTGGGGCTCTTTAGCTGCTCAGCTGCCGTCTGGAGGTCTATCCCTGTGAAGATACACTGGAGCGGCTCCTCAACTGGCTGGAACACGACTACCTGCAAGTCCGGAAGCTCAGCGTCAGAGGGATATCCCTGCTTCTGGACTCTGACATGGCAAGTGATGCTCAGAGGGAGGGAGGGGGGGTACAGATCTTGATTCTAATCATGGCCCAGCACTCTTTTGCTGGCACAATACTGAAGGGCCTGTGCTAAAAGGCATGAGGCCTTTCAGACCTTTGAAAAGATTCTCTCTTTTGTGTAGGACCCTTCGCTTCTGCGGCTCTTGCTGCTGGATTCCCTCTCTTATGTAGAAGCTGATGTCCTCCCAGAATTGATAGAGCTGGTAGACCAAGCCTACCATTCCAGGGAGCTGGAAGAGGAAGACCTGAATATGCTGGCAGAAACCTACTGCGGCCTGGCTGCCCATGTGAGTATGAGGGGAAACATGACATCACACCCGGTGGTGGAGGAATGCTTTGGAAGAGGAAGGGTGGGGTTTAGACTGGCATGCAGCGGAGATGTTCTGGCTTCAGGAGGGTGTTCCTCTGGAAAGTGATCTGATGAGAAACACAACCTCTGATATTTTCTGCCTATAGGAGGAAGCCTCCGTCCGGGCATCAGCCATCGAACATCTGGGGCTGCTTCGGGGCTGGGTGAGAGACCAAAGACTTCCTCTTCTCTTGTTGTAATGGGAAGTCTTCACAAACTGCTTGTGGTCCTCATTCACCTCGAAGATGAGGACGAAGTGGCCAAGGTGAGGGCCAAAGAGGTGGACTTATGCAGTAGGAGGGAGGGATTGTTCTCAGGAGCTTCCGAGACTATGTACTGCAATTTGTAACCCTCTTCTCTTCTTGTGTTGCAGGCCGCAAGGAGGGCTCTTTCCCATCTAGCCCCAGAAGTCAAGGGGTGGGCTCGTTCCAACAAATTTAGCCTCCACTTTGCTCTCCACCAGGCTGCCAAGCATATGGTAAGGTCCCTGCTCTCAAGACCCGGAGAGCAGGCAGAGGGCAGCAAAGGCTCTCTGCCATCTTCTGCCCATCCTGCGGCACAACGAAGGTAAGACTGGAAGAATGCATCCCAGCATGGGGTGGGGGTGAGCAAGACCCAAACTAACCCTTTGGCTTTCCTTTGCAGAGACACTGGCAGGAACGTTAAGGAACCAAATACTTATCCCCAGAGCTGAGAAGGTCCTCAAATCCACCGGAGGACCGGTTCCTGAACTGTTCGTGAATAATTGTTACCCTCTTGCCAGGGTAAGTCGCTGTCTCTCAAGCCACATGTTCTGGGTTCTGCAGAGGCAGCACCTGGGCTTTCTGCTCCCCAGCCCTGCCCTGTGGGCATCTCTGACCTTCCTCTCTCGCTTCGGGTCTTTGGCGCCTTTCTCCCTGCGGAGCAGCTCTTGGAGGCCATGTGCTTCCTGGCCAGAGACCTGGTTGTCGAGAGCAGCTTCAACCCACTGGATATCTCCCACTTACTGCAAGATTTCATCAAGCAGTTTGGCGGCACAAAAGTGGAGGTAAGGCGTCTGCAAAGGTAGGAGAGAAGAAGATTCTCTGCTTGGTGTAGGGGAGGCCACCTCATGCCATTGGGTGGCCAGGACACATGTTAGTTGAGAGGGGCCTGGCAATGTCAGGACAAGAACCTCAGCCAAGGGTCCTGAGAAACATGGGTTCAGGAATGGGGAATTCTCCTCCTTCTGGCGCCCTGGAGCTGCCTGGGTCCAATACTCCCCAGGACCCTGAGTGGTACCTTGGAAGGAAGAGGCTGTGGTGGCACAGGTCAAGGGTCCCTCTTTCAATGAGGGATGGAGGGATCCCGCCTGCAGACAGCCCCGCTTCCTTGTACTCTCCAAGCAACTCTCTCCTTTTCTCTGACAGGTGAAGGTGCTGCTGGAGGCCTTCTGTAAGATCAGCCAGGGGCCTACAGCGGAAGGCAGAAGTATGGCCGTCTTCTCGTTGTCCATCTTGTCGCACCACCACCTGGCGAAAGTGGTGCAATATCTCCTCCAGTTTCTCTTCGGGTATGGAGCCCTCCAGGTTGTACTGGGCTAAGGGGAAAGTTGGCAAGCTGCAGGGCTTGCTCAGAAAGCCCTTGCTGCCATTTCCTCTCTCTGGAGCATGGCAGCAAGCAGAAGACTTGAATCTGACCATTGCTTTTGTTTTTGCATTCACAGAGACTTTGAGAGAGTTTGGAAGGAGGTTTTAGCATCGTCCGATCCAGAAAAGCTAATCCATCTCATGGCCAAGCAGATTTACCAAAGCCCCTTGGTGGAATCTGCCACCAAAGTGGTAAGGACCAACCACCTGCTTTCTGGCTTCCTTCTTCCCAGGGTAATATCGAGGGGTTCCTGTATTCTGCAGAAAAGCAGAGAAAGTGACTTGCACCCCTCTCTCTTCCAGCAACATCTCACCAGCCTGTTACACGCCATCCTCAGGATGGAGGACTACAAGGCAGCTGTGCGCCACAACTTCCCACAGCTGCTGATCGCTCTCCTGGGGATGGTTATCAACTTCCACTATGATCAGGAATTCCTCGGGTGAGTAGTGTGATGCAAAGGGACCAATGAAGTCCTTTCCCCTTCAACCTCGGGGGGTTTCCAGTCCAGCTTGGTTTTCCAAGGGAGGCTCTCCTTCAGGCGGCTGCTAGGGAGGAAGGACGGGGAAAGAATTTGAGTGTGTGCCAATGACCCTCCTGGTAAAACTGGTCTTGCTTTGGTTCCAGAGGGGCTAAGGAAGTTCTGCACCTCCTTCTTGGCACCACTGGAGAGCAAGTGGAGGCGGCCATCGTTGACCAACTTTTCTGCCGGGAGACTTTCAGCCAGGGGTTGTCTGCCATGGTGAGGTAAGAGGAAGAACGCGGTGACCTTCCCCAGTGGTCTGGCAAACGGAGCTGAAGGCACGGGATCGGACTGTGCCCCTGTTTGCTTCCTGCAGTGTCTTTCCCTTCCTTACCAAGATCTGCTTCTCCATTTCAGAGCTGTCGGAAAGCGACGCTGGTGGATCCCTCCCATGGTGGAAAGCATCATCGCTGCTCTCGGGGACCAGGATTTTGCCGGGATGCCACAAGTCGCGGCAGCTATCTACATCGAGGTGAGGGGGACTGACGCGGGAGGAAATGGGTGCAGCAAGGAGGTCCTGGCTTGGTTTCTGCCGAGTGTTGGGCTACTTTGAGCCTAAGGACTGTTGCCTGTTTTAGTAACAATTATTCACGAACAGTTCAGGAACCGGAGTAGACCCATTGGATTTGATGTACATGGCAAACTTTGGTCCATTCACTTCAGTGGGTTTGCTCTGTGCAGAATTGCAAATGGTGGGTAAAAGGAGAACCTGCCTCAGCCTCTCATCACTGAAGGGTTTCTTTCTCTTTGGGGCTCTTTAGCTGCTCAGCTGCCGTCTGGAGGTCTATCCCTGTGAAGATACACTGGAGCGGCTCCTCAACTGGCTGGAACACGACTACCTGCAAGTCCGGAAGCTCAGCGTCAGAGGGATATCCCTGCTTCTGGACTCTGACATGGCAAGTGATGCTCAGAGGGAGGGAGGGGGGGGGTACAGATCTTGATTCTAATCATGGCCCAGCACTCTTTTGCTGGCACAATACTGAAGGGCCTGTGCTAAAAGGCATGAGGCCTTTCAGACCTTTGAAAAGATTCTCTCTTTTGTGTAGGACCCTTCGCTTCTGCGGCTCTTGCTGCTGGATTCCCTCTCTTATGTAGAAGCTGATGTCCTCCCAGAATTGATAGAGCTGGTAGACCAAGCCTACCATTCCAGGGAGCTGGAAGAGGAAGACCTGAATATGCTGGCAGAAACCTACTGCGGCCTGGCTGCCCATGTGAGTATGAGGGGAAACATGACATCACACCCGGTGGTGGAGGAATGCTTTGGAAGAGGAAGGGTGGGGTTTAGACTGGCATGCAGCGGAGATGTTCTGGCTTCAGGAGGGTGTTCCTCTGGAAAGTGATCTGATGAGAAACACAACCTCTGATATTTTCTGCCTATAGGAGGAAGCCTCCGTCCGGGCATCAGCCATCGAACATCTGGGGCTGCTTCGGGGCTGGGTGAGAGACCAAAGACTTCCCATTACAACAACAGAAGAGGAAGCCATTCACAAACTGCTTGTGGTCCTCATTCACCTCGAAGATGAGGACGAAGTGGCCAAGGTGAGGGCCAAAGAGGTGGACTTATGCAGTAGGAGGGAGGGATTGTTCTCAGGAGCTTCCGAGACTATGTACTGCAATTTGTAACCCTCTTCTCTTCTTGTGTTGCAGGCCGCAAGGAGGGCTCTTTCCCATCTAGCCCCAGAAGTCAAGGGGTGGGCTCGTTCCAACAAATTTAGCCTCCACTTTGCTCTCCACCAGGCTGCCAAGCATATGGTAAGGTCCCTGCTCTCAAGACCCGGAGAGCAGGCAGAGGGCAGCAAAGGCTCTCTGCCATCTTCTGCCCATCCTGCGGCACAACGAAGGTAAGACTGGAAGAATGCATCCCAGCATGGGGTGGGGGTGAGCAAGACCCAAACTAACCCTTTGGCTTTCCTTTGCAGAGACACTGGCAGGAACGTTAAGGAACCAAATACTTATCCCCAGAGCTGAGAAGGTCCTCAAATCCACCGGAGGACCGGTTCCTGAACTGTTCGTGAATAATTGTTACCCTCTTGCCAGGGTAAGTCGCTGTCTCTCAAGCCACATGTTCTGGGTTCTGCAGAGGCAGCACCTGGGCTTTCTGCTCCCCAGCCCTGCCCTGTGGGCATCTCTGACCTTCCTCTCTCGCTTCGGGTCTTTGGCGCCTTTCTCCCTGCGGAGCAGCTCTTGGAGGCCATGTGCTTCCTGGCCAGAGACCTGGTTGTCGAGAGCAGCTTCAACCCACTGGATATCTCCCACTTACTGCAAGATTTCATCAAGCAGTTTGGCGGCACAAAAGTGGAGGTAAGGCGTCTGCAAAGGTAGGAGAGAAGAAGATTCTCTGCTTGGTGTAGGGGAGGCCACCTCATGCCATTGGGTGGCCAGGACACATGTTAGTTGAGAGGGGCCTGGCAATGTCAGGACAAGAACCTCAGCCAAGGGTCCTGAGAAACATGGGTTCAGGAATGGGGAATTCTCCTCCTTCTGGCGCCCTGGAGCTGCCTGGGTCCAATACTCCCCAGGACCCTGAGTGGTACCTTGGAAGGAAGAGGCTGTGGTGGCACAGGTCAAGGGTCCCTCTTTCAATGAGGGATGGAGGGATCCCGCCTGCAGACAGCCCCGCTTCCTTGTACTCTCCAAGCAACTCTCTCCTTTTCTCTGACAGGTGAAGGTGCTGCTGGAGGCCTTCTGTAAGATCAGCCAGGGGCCTACAGCGGAAGGCAGAAGTATGGCCGTCTTCTCGTTGTCCATCTTGTCGCACCACCACCTGGCGAAAGTGGTGCAATATCTCCTCCAGTTTCTCTTCGGGTATGGAGCCCTCCAGGTTGTACTGGGCTAAGGGGAAGGTTGGCAAGCTGCAGGGCTTGCTCAGAAGGCCCTTGCTGCCATTTTCTCTCTCTGGAGCATGGCAGCAAGCAGAAGGCTTGAATCTGACCATTGCTTTTGTTTTTGCATTCACAGAGACTTTGAGAGAGTTTGGAAGGAGGTTTTAGCATCGTCCGATCCAGAAAAGCTAATCCATCTCATGGCCAAGCAGATTTACCAAAGCCCCTTGGTGGAATCTGCCACCAAAGTGGTAAGGACCAACCACCTGCTTTCTGGCTTCCTTCTTCCCAGGGTAATATCGAGGGGTTCCTGTATTCTGCAGAAAAGCAGAGAAAGTGACTTGCACCCCTCTCTCTTCCAGCAACATCTCACCAGCCTGTTACACGCCATCCTCAGGATGGAGGACTACAAGGCAGCTGTGCGCCACAACTTCCCACAGCTGCTGATCGCTCTCCTGGGGATGGTTATCAACTTCCACTATGATCAGGAATTCCTCGGGTGAGTAGTGTGATGCAAAGGGACCAATGAAGTCCTTTCCCCTTCAACCTCGGGGGGTTTCCAGTCCAGCTTGGTTTTCCAAGGGAGGCTCTCCTTCAGGCGGCTGCTAGGGAGGAAGGACGGGGAAAGAATTTGAGTGTGTGCCAATGACCCTCCTGGTAAAACTGGTCTTGCTTTGGTTCCAGAGGGGCGAAGGAAGTTCTGCACCTCCTTCTTGGCACCACTGGAGAGCAAGTGGAGGCGGCCATCGTTGACCAACTTTTCTGCCGGGAGACTTTCAGCCAGGGGTTGTCTGCCATGGTGAGGTAAGAGGAAGAACGCGGTGACCTTCCCCAGTGGTCTGGCAAACGGAGCTGAAGGCACGGGATCGGACTGTGCCCCTGTTTGCTTCCTGCAGTGTCTTTCCCTTCCTTACCAAGATCTGCTTCTCCATTTCAGAGCTGTCGGAAAGCGACGCTGGTGGATCCCTCCCATGGTGGAAAGCATCATCGCTGCTCTCGGGGACCAGGATTTTGCCGGGATGCCACAAGTCGCGGCAGCTATCTACATCGAGGTGAGGGGGACTGACGCGGGAGGAAATGGGTGCAGCAAGGAGGTCCTGGCTTGGTTTCTGCCGAGTGTTGGGCTACTTTGAGCCTAAGGACTGTTGCCTGTTTTAGTAACAATTATTCACGAACAGTTCAGGAACCGGAGTAGACCCATTGGATTTGATGTACATGGCAAACTTTGGTCCATTCACTTCAGTGGGTTTGCTCTGTGCAGAATTGCAAATGGTGGGTAAAAGGAGAACCTGCCTCAGCCTCTCATCACTGAAGGGTTTCTTTCTCTTTGGGGCTCTTTAGCTGCTCAGCTGCCGTCTGGAGGTCTATCCCTGTGAAGATACACTGGAGCGGCTCCTCAACTGGCTGGAACACGACTACCTGCAAGTCCGGAAGCTCAGCGTCAGAGGGATATCCCTGCTTCTGGACTCTGACATGGCAAGTGATGCTCAGAGGGAGGGAGGGGGGGGTACAGATCTTGATTCTAATCATGGCCCAGCACTCTTTTGCTGGCACAATACTGAAGGGCCTGTGCTAAAAGGCATGAGGCCTTTCAGACCTTTGAAAAGATTCTCTCTTTTGTGTAGGACCCTTCGCTTCTGCGGCTCTTGCTGCTGGATTCCCTCTCTTATGTAGAAGCTGATGTCCTCCCAGAATTGATAGAGCTGGTAGACCAAGCCTACCATTCCAGGGAGCTGGAAGAGGAAGACCTGAATATGCTGGCAGAAACCTACTGCGGCCTGGCTGCCCATGTGAGTATGAGGGGAAACATGACATCACACCCGGTGGTGGAGGAATGCTTTGGAAGAGGAAGGGTGGGGTTTAGACTGGCATGCAGCGGAGATGTTCTGGCTTCAGGAGGGTGTTCCTCTGGAAAGTGATCTG
>NW_028293219.1:0-22500 GCF_964106645.2 Podarcis pityusensis
CAGAATGATAATGCCAGTAGATAAAACAAGACTGGAACTTATTTTTTTGAATGTAGCATACTGTTATAAACATGCAGTGCAAACTCTGCAATAAAGTTTAGACCTATTAGGAAAGTAGTACTACTTTGTCATGATCATTGTCAGCAGTCATCTGTAGCTGTAGCTCTTAACCTGAACTCAGCTATGCTGGTCTGCAGTAGTGGTGTGGCTTGCACCAGTAACAATATACATAAGAATTCCTCTTAAGGTAGCCATTCATTATATGTATCTTTTCCTACTCCCCTCTGCCCAGTGGAGCTTCCACAAATTGTTACAGGCTTACAGTCAATGTGATATTGATAAAAAACCCAAACAGTATTCAGAGGAACTACTGTATGAATTACTGTTTGCAAATATAAAATCATAATTTGCATAAAATGTTAAGAGTAAGACCATTGTGAATATCAATATGTGTTTACTCTCAGACCTGTAATGTAATGCCATTTTTGACCAATGGGTGATGCAGAAGGATTCTGATACTTTCCCACCTATTATAACAGGTTGGGTCTCTCTTTTTTTAAGCGTTGATGTTAACTATGAGAAGGGGTTTGTGTGCCTCTATTAATTGGCATCAAAATATGGTAAGAATAACAAGCAGGTGAGTGTAGCAGTGAATTACCTAAATTCAGATGCTAATTATCAGCACAAGGACAGTTGCCTCCCACATATGTAACTGTTGTTGGGAGTTTTCGGATGCATAATAAAATTACTCATGCACCAGTTGAGGAATTTTTTTTTTACTGATGCCTGGTAGATGAAAAATCACTAAAAAATACTTTGGTCCTGTTAGGCAAGGGAGGCTGCGGGTATTATATTGTATTTTTCCATACTGTTAACCTTGAAAAGTTTCCCATATAACTTATTAAGACTGTTTTAGAGATTTATGCTTATTATTTTGAGAGTGTGTACAGTGGTACCTTGGGTTACATACGCTTCAGGTTACAGACTCCGCTAACCCAGAAATAGTGCTTGAGGTTAAGAACTTTGCTTCAGGATGAGAACAGAAATCATGCTCCGGCAGCGTGGCGGCAGCAGGAGGCCCCATTAGCTAAAGTGGTGCTTCAGGTTAAGAACAGTTTTATGTTAAGAACGGACCTCCGGAATGAATTAAGTACTTAACCCGAGGTACCACTGTACAGGCTGGGAAGGCCCCATTGTGTTAGCTGAGTCCCCCCTGTGCTCCTGTGGACTCAGCACAATGTTCCCTGCTCCCATTTTGATTAAAATGTAGTCCTATTGGATTCAACTCACTGTCTTAAGTTAATAGCAATTTGTGCTAAATTATGATAAACAATGAGATATTTTTGCTTCAGTATCCAGATCCTGATAAACACTTGCAATAAGAGCTTGTGATCCATTCACCTCCTCTGAAAAACAAGTTCAAATTAAGAAGAGTAAATAAAGAAGCTTTTTGTAGCATTATTTACATCCTGCCCATGTTCCATGTGTCTCTCATCTGTGTTGCTACTCTCTAGCTATTGCTTACCAAAGGACCTATACTTCTGTTAGACCACTCAGTGACCCAGGCCCCACTCCTTCTTAAAAGAAGCTATGTTCTCCCATGTTTTGTGGATGGAGAGGAGCTGGACCATATGTGGGCTGGATCTCACTGACATAGGTAAGTGAGGTGGGCAGGGGACATGGGGCAATAGGTTGGCCCAACCCACTTCATCATCTTCATCCCATTTTTTTAAGGCACTGCAATGGAGTGGCACACCCACATTCTGCTCTTCACATGTGAAATGTTAAGATGTGACTTTGAATTTAATTTTACTGGGCTGTAAACCATGCAGTCTGAAGAATTTTTTTATATTCTGCTATAGAAAAGAAATTAGAAAGCTTTTCAGAAAAATGATTTGTAGTTCTGAGATGGGAAACTTCTGAAAAAGGTTAAGAGAATTTATAAGAGCTGTATAGTTAGCAGCAGCTGAGATATAAAAATATAGACACGCTTCTAAGCAGGTTTCTCAGGCACCTGAGGAATTGTGGCAAATTATTGATTATATTTTGAGATTAATATTTTAAGCATTTTTAGGATCAGAAGCACACAAAAACCTTAATCTTGATCTTTCTGATGTGTGTGCTTCCAAGCTAGCTTTTCGTAACTTGTAATTTAAGATCACAGTTATTAGGTGTATTTCTGCATTTTATATATCGTTCCCAGATGCTACAGTATTAGTTTTTATCACTGCATATTTTATGAAATGTCAGCCTTCTGTTGGCTGTTCACGCAGCATTGTTAGTGATCAAAGCCATAACATAAAGGAGAGGAATCTAAACAGTTGGCTTATCTCTGTCCTTCATTGTGACACAAATACCATAAAATTACTTTACTATAAAAAGACAAGCAAAAGACTAATGCAGCATACTCTGAACACTTTTTCTGTACCTCAGCAAAGCAGGCTCGTTCTTCACTGCTCTTTGACACTGAAATAAATAAACATATTTGTACCCCAGATTTTTAGGGCCGGGAACAGACTCCATATTGTAAACCTTATTTCTTAAAATAAAATGGCTGCAACAATAGTGACATTGACTTTTACAAACAGTGATGAAGGAATGTAGTAGAAAGTATTGTATTTTTTGGTGCAGGCTACATAATCTACCAGATGTTATGTTATAAAACACCTGAGTGTCTGAAAATACTGGCAACATAATTTTCTTAGCATAGAAATAAATTGAATTGCAGTGGGCAGCATACATAGGAATATTTCTCCTGCTAAGGGTTCAAAGGGAGAGATTCGCCTGTTTGCAAAGTGTAATTTATAATTCTAAAATTTTAGGTTAGCAGATTTCAGAGGTATAAGATAAATTAACATAGAAACTTTTCTTGTATTTCATGTCCTTAGAGCAGATGAAAATAGGAAGTTTATTCCTTCAGATATCTTTTACTGACATTTATCTGTAAAGGTTATTTTAAACAAATGTTTATAGTCGCTTTTGTAGCTAAAAACGATATAGTACACTTAATGTTAAATCAATATAATATTTTATTTTAAGAGCTATATATTAAGCTTTAACTTAACTGCTGCTATTATAACACAAGTAACCAACATCTACATTTCCAGCCTGATTATTTAAAGTGCATTGGTAAAATTATTGTCAAATTACTTTTAAAAGTAAGAATAAGATTGGAGGGAGCTAAGATTACTATTCTTACTAATCTAGAATTTTGTATAAAAGAAGTTTGAACCTAATAGTCTCCTTACCCAGGGCACAATGGAACTATTGAGTACAGGAGCGTCATGAGCCCAGAGACTAGTAGCAATCAAAGCAGCAGAGTCACCAGTTTACAGCCTGAACCAGATTCCTCGATTTGAGCCTGGTGATGGTGACCATAGGTCCACCAAACTTGAGGCTGATGGGCAGGAGCCCGCTGCATCAGATTCTACAGTAGCAGAGGCCCTAGAAGCACAGCCAGGACCCTCACAGGCACCTTTTCCTGGGCCCAAGGAACCGGGTGCCTTCTATATTGCTGAAGGCCAGAGAGTACAGAAGTTCCCATCTGCAGGCCAGAGGTTTGGTCCTGGAACCAAGAGACTTCTGCTTGTGGCAGGAAGGTGAACAGGAGGGATGGGGGGAGAGGAATCAATCCAACACCCACAGCTACCACCTCTATCCTTCTAGCCTTGCTCCTTGTTTTTATGGAGGGAGGGAAGATATATCTGGGAGGAAAGGAACTGGGGAGAGCAAGGGGGGCCAATCACAGTGGTTCTCGGCAGGGAGAGGTATGGTATGGGAGGTGAGGCAGACTAGGTAAGGGGGCCACAGCACAGGCAGTGACTGTGCCATGTGCAAGACCCCCTAATCTAATTTCCGGTCAGTTGCCAATCTGCCCTTCTTGGGCAAGATTCTTAAGCGGATGGTCATGTACCAGATCCAGGCGCTCTTGGAGGAAACTGATTTCCTAGATCCATTTCAGTTGGCGTTTTGGCACAGAAACTGATTTGATTGCCCTGCATGATGACCTCTTTTGGGAAAGAGGTAGGGGAAATGTGTCCTTGTCAATTCTCCTTGACTTCTCAGCTGCTTTCAGTACCATTGACCATTGTATCCTTCTGGAGCAGCTGTCCAAGTTAGGGGTAGGTAGCACTGCTTTGTGGTGGTTCTGGTCCTGTTTGGATGGTTGTTTTCAGAGGGTGATGCTTTGGGAGTGCTCTTCATTGCATTCCTCTACTGCCTTTCTACCGAGACACCCAAGGAGATTTACATTTTTAAAGTCCTAAGATGAATGATATAACATGTGAAACTGGAGAGTAGGGGGAGACTGGAGCAGGCCTGGATGTTGTCTGTGCCTGGCAAAATTAGATGTAAGTGCCCTGCAGTGATATGTACAAGGGCATTGTTATGCCCACACATTCATGTTCAGTTAACAAGAGACTGCTGAAAGCATAAGTACCCTACTTTCCTCTGGATTTAATGATTGAGCCTTGAAGATGAAGGGGCACTGTGCACGAGGTATAATACCATTGCAGAATCCAGAAAAGCCTGTCGGCCCTTATTAATCAAGTCAAAGACAATTTGGTTTTGCCTTGGACTGCCTCTCCATATTCTTTTGTACGTTTTTGCACACAAAACATAATTGCTCTGAAATACAAGTATTCTGTTGATTCCTTGAATGCCCCGTCCCCTCCTGAGTTCTACCCAAATTTCACAGACAAATCTTCCCTTCCCTACCTTTTGATGTTTGTGATTGATGCTTGCAAACATGGCAGTGCAAGTAGATGAATAGGTACTACTCCGGCGGGAAGGTAAACAACGTTTCCGTGCGCTGCTCTGGTTTTGCCAGAAGCAGCTTAGTCATGCTGGTTACATGACTCGGAAAAACTGTCTGCGGTCAAATGCTGACTCCCTTGGCCAGTAAAGCGAGATGAGCGCTGCAACCTCACAGACATTTGCGACTGGACTTGACTGTCAGGGGTCCTTTACCTTTACCTTTTTAGGTAATCATATGCTTCTTTTCCTTAAACCTATTTGCTGACCTTTTTTCTGAGTCCCACTGCAATGTTACCATTGTCTCCACAGTCTCTTAAGTCAAAAGCTACATCACCTTGCTGCACTTTTGTCCTCCCCCCCCCCCCCGTCTCTCTCTCTTACCCTGGGAAGCTTCCCAGTTAACCACTGGGCCCTTGACAGGCACTTCGTTAGAAGTTGCACTGAACGCTCACAAAGCCCTAAACCTTTGCTAGTTTTCTTTTGGAACACTGTTGGATGCTTGACCCCTTTCTCACCGAGCAGCAGGTTTCTTGAACATATATCACTTCTCAAAATAGTATTGTACATTGTCTGATCCTTGAAATATATGTCTATTCCTTGAAATGATAGGATATGGAATACCTTCTTCATAAATTTCCCAAAACAGGGCTGTCAAACCCATTTGAATGCTGAGCTGGAGCAATATTGCTTACTGGTTCCTCGTTCTCCCCTGAATATAGTGATTCTTATGTCAGTCAAATGTGGAGAAATACAGCTTGTTATTTAAGCAAAATACTAAATACAGTATATGAGAGATAACAGTGACATTCTGTTGCTGATAAATCCAGAAAATTATCTGATTTACAAGAACATAACTAATACTTATATCCTGTAGGGTCAGTGATGACTGCTAATAGGTTTCAAATAGAAAAGGTTTGTATCAGGCCATGCAAACACAAGTTCTAAGCTAGTTTTAAGCTGTTTCCTGATTCTGATAGTTTATATGCAATTTAGAAATGCAAGCCAGACATGCTTTATTTTTGTTGGAAATTAAATATACTTAACACCATTATAGCACGCTATTACTTGGAACACAACTTTTAAACAATAACTCTCTGCTAAAGATTATTATCCTTTTAATCTTTTATTCTGAGTTTTCTCTTTCATTGCAACTATTTTATGCTAATGCCCATATTACTCACAATAGGCACAGCTCATGGTATTGGCATTATGAAGAAAGTTAAGATGAACTATGTTTTTTAAAATGGTGGTTATCTATAATGGATTTTTTTTCTGTTGTCATACCTGGCCTCTTCCTGTGCTGGGTAGAGTACTCTATAATGATATGAGCTGTTTACCTGATAATGATGATGATACTTTTTATGTAGAGCATTTCACGTTTTCAAAGCATTTTACATACTTTATCACAATATTCCTTGCAATAGCCCCATAATGTAGGTCAGTATTACTGTCTCTGTATTGAATTTGTGTATGTCTGTGTATGAGAGAGAAAACAGTGGATTACCTGGTGCCATATGCTGGGTGTCTCCAGGCGATCACTACTTAAGGCTGGCATTAAAGCACATACCAGAACTTTAGGTTTAAAGTCTCTTGTCACCCTAGTGCAACAAAATTGCTTTAAAACAAAAGCAAAATTGCTTTTAACCATTGAAATGAAACAAAATGAAATGAATCTTCCTAAAAAACTTTTAAACTAAACTCAGGAAAATGTCCAAGGATAAACGTTGGCCATAAATTGAAATTACCTGTTTTGGGACAATTTACTAAAATGTAACTGAAGCTGCTACCTCGTTTTCTGTTGCTTTTCCAGGTCCTCCCAATCACCCTCCGCTGGAGAATGTTATAATCATGGCAAAGGGAAGTCGACAAGTTGGTTTTCCAGGCAAAATCACCTTGTTTTCTTATGAAATTGTATTTCAGAAAAGCAAGTGGAGGAGAATGGAGACTTCTATATCTTTTATTATATTATGAAGCATTCCAACTTTGCCAGTTATCTTTTATGGTCATGAGGATGAAGAAGGCCTGGATACATTTAGAAGAGCAAGAGTTGGTGGATGAATGATGAAGAATTTCCATTTCTTGGAAGAGGGCCATAGCTCATATGTAGAGCATCTGCTTTGTATGCAGGAGGTCTCAGGTTCAATCACTGGCATCTCCAGGTGGGGCTGGTAGAGTTTACTCTCTGAAACCCTGGAGATCCACTTCCAGTCAGTGTAGGCAGTACAGTGGTACCTCAGGTTAATTACTTAATTCGTTCCAGAGGTCCATTCTTAACCTGAAACTGTTCTTAACTTGAAGCACCACTTTAGCTAATGGGGCCTCCCGCTGCTGCCGCGCCGCTGGAGCACAATTTCTGTTCTCATCCTGAAGCAAAGTTCTTTACCCGAGGTACTATTTCTGGGTTAGCGGAGTCTGTAACCTGAAGCATATGTAACTTGAAGCGTATGTAACCTGAGGTACCACTGTATTGAACAAGATAGACCAGTGACCTGACTTGGTATAAGGCATCTTCTAAAGAGATCTTCTGGAGGAATCCACTAAGTTTGTAGCCAATGAAAGAGTTGAACTAGGAATATTTAGGGTTTATAAGACAACTAAGTTGTAGGCTTTCATATTTAGGAGACTAAAAGATAGCACAGCAATTCCAGAGTTAGTAAAAATCCATACATCTTATGGCAGTGCAGAAAAACCTACTAAACTTTGTGAGGCATGAGTTTTGGACATTAAGTCTACACATTCCACTTGGTTCTTAATTTAAATTCCTTGCATTGGATACTGTTAAATGTATTAATTGCTACTACATTCCGAAATCGCTTGCTCAACCTCTTATTAAGGATATACGTTTAGTACTATTGATATTTGTGGCATATTCCTTCCAGTGTTCCAGCTGAAATTAACTACATTTCTACAGGAATGTTTTGTTCCTTGCACATCTAAGGATGTTTCAAGTTAAATAACAGAGCCTGCCTATTTTTAGTATAGACTTTTTTCTTTAAAGGTGGTGGTGGGGAATCAGTAGCAAAAGAAGTGGCCTGAGCATTTATGCGTTAAATATTTATGTTAATTAGAAAAAATATGAAAACAGATGTTACATAAATTATTCCAGTCCCTTGGTAACAGTAACTTATAACTGACAATAACTTTTATATGTATATGTTGTTGATGTTGGGTGTGTGTGTGTGTGTGTGTGTGTGTATGTATGTGCATATATAGAGAGAGAGAGAGCAGCCGCAGCTATATTAGACTGTTGCAGAAGAACAAAGAGTCCTTCAACATCTTGCAGGCTGTAAGCTTTTGTGGTTTCCTTGCTATAAGAGACTGGTTCAGAGTCCCATCTGTGTTTGTAAGGAACCCTTCTGTTTACAGACAGGCATGATTGAAGCCAACCATCCAAATTCACAAACTAGTCAGAGCTTTCTAATGGACAGTAGACTGCAAATATGACATCTGAACTCAATTGCAGGCCTAGGCATCGTGCTCCTTAGACCCCGGCCCCAGATAAATAAGAGACTACCAAGACTGGTTTGGATCGAAACAGGCCACAACTTTATTGAATACAGATGAGAGAGGTTTGGCTTGGGCATGGGGCAACTGAAATACTTCCGGCCCACCCACTGGAAGTGACGTGTAGGCCAGTCCAAGTGGGGGGCCTAGGACTCACATCAAATAGGGTGACCCCTGCAGGGACTGCCACCTGGGGGAGTGTCTTCGGCCCTGGCCCCGCCTGGGCATGCAGGCATGACCACTCCCCCCAGATCCTTTTAACGAAATACCCTAGTGTTTGGAGGGGTAGGCGGAGGTTACAACCTCCCCTCCATCCAAGACAAAGGATTGCCCCAATGCCCAACCCAGTTGTGACAATTGCTATGAGGTAGGCAAAACCACCGGGTTGGAGCCAATTTGTCTGGTGGACAAATTCCTACCTGGCCCCATAAAACGGCAACCACCGTAGCCACAGGAAAGTCCTTGACTATTAACTTGAACCAACTGTGGGTGGGTGGGGAACTGACGAGGGAAAAGCAGGTAAGGCCCTAGGTGAGGGCTGTTTAAATGGTTAGGGAGCGGACCCGAGACTTAGGACCCCTGCCACCTATCAAGAAGGGGCACTGAAGCTATGATTCCCTTGTCGGGGGGCCCAGTGAAGCCTCTTCTGTCCTGTAATGCCACCACACCAGAAGGGTAAGCGGACTTGTTATATTCTGTGGCTGGTATCCAATGGTAATCATACTCAGAGTGTCAGTTACTTTAATCCATTGATTTCAATGGATCTACTCTGAGTATTTCTAACATTGTATATCCCCTATCAAAGAAAATGTGAGGAGAATGGAGGCGTCTCTGTTCCCTTATATGCATTCTATGAGCTTTTAGATTTTCTTCTTCTAGGAGGGAATGGTCATACTCAGTGGGAATTTTTCCTGATAATCACAGGACAACTGTGTTACTGCATATAATACTTTTATCAATGTTAAACTCAATTGAAAGAATATGTTTAATTTCTAGCTAATCATTAGGGCTGGAGTTGATTCAAAATTGTTCTCGGGGTGATGTAGCAGAAAGATTATACAATTTTAAACGTATAGTACAGTGTGAAAATGAAATACAGAAACCTTATTTATATTCAGATACCTTACTTATGTGTTAAAATATAAACAAGTTACTACAAATCTAACACAATATGAGGATACATTGGGACAGGATAAGAAAAATAAATAAACTGCAGGCGTAAGCACACTTACTAGGCAGTTCACCCCACTGGACAAAGAGGTCCTTTCTTTCCAGTAAATTGAACCCTGATAAAACAGTAGCTCTGTGGTTAATGCTTCCCAAAATTAGAAACTGGCCAGATAGAATTGCCCTCCCAGTGAAGAAGTAGATGCATAGTCAAGGAGTGCTACTTGACCCACTTTTGTTTTTTGTTTTTGTTTAGATAATTTTTATTAAATATTTTATTGGGTTGCAAAAGTACATGCATTATCTCTTTTCAGGTCATAGAATAATTTCCACTGATCAGTTACATTCAGTGTAAGACATTAATGTTGTAGGTAATATCAGTATAAGGTTGGGGGAGAAGAGAAGGGAGGAGGGGTGGTGAAGCTTACATTCTTTTGCTTAGTGTATGTCTGAGGTTTTGTATCAGCGCCTCTTGGATAGGTTCACTTTCTGTTCATTTATTGTGTTTCGTTGGCATTGAGAGAGGTTGGGGGGGGGCTAGGGTGTGGTTGCTTGTCTTTAGTTGGCTGCAGTGAGGTTTATTTGGAAGCGGGGAATTGTTGAGTCAAGTGAGCCATATTGATTCGTGTGCTGTCGGTGGGTTCTGGTTGTTGTCTTGTTGGGCTGTGTAATAAAGGGGAGCAATACCGGGGTGAGGGAATCCTCTGTTATTTATCCCAGTGTCAGTTTCAGTCTGTTGGTTAGCTTTTTTCACTGGAGGACCAGGTGGCGATGGTGGCTAGGAGCATCTTTTACCAACTTTAGCTTATATGTCAGTTATTCCTAAACAGGATAGCCTTCCCATTATATCTCATGGATTGGTAACCTCCAGATTGGACTGTTAAAGTGCATTCAGTGTGGGGCTGCCCTTAAGACTGGTCCATAAGCAGCAGCTAGTGTAAACTGCAGTGACTAGGTTGTTGTGTGGACATTCTGCCATTCTCCAGAACATTCAAGGACAGGTCAGATCATATACAAACATAATACAATTAGCAGTTTTTTTGTTTGCTAAAACCTCATCTATTTTCACTCACACCAACAGCTATTGGTAGCTGTTGTAATGTAATTTTAATGCATCTTTACTGTATACCACTTTATGATTTCAAATCATTTCAAGCATCCTGAAACTTACCTTGGTTTCCTTCTAGTGAAGGTCACTGAAGATGGTGGTGTCTATGTGATGCCTGGTTCTATTCGCACGCTTATACAGGCTGAGTGTAAGATGGAAGGGCCCATAGTATTAACATTCCAAACAGATCTTGTGTCCTGCTTAGGTTTCAGCACACAGAGCAATTGTGGCCTCTGAGTCTTCCAGTTCAGGTTCTACACGAGACTGGTATAAGTTTATAGTTTGTTGCACTCACCATGGCATCACCTGTAACCAGCAAAGGGTGGGAAGGCCTTTTCCCCATGCAAAGAGATATTTTAAAAACCTGGCTAGAGTCCGTACCTTAACAGAGAGCCTTGATTGACCACTTTAGCAGCCTCTTTTTCTACAGAATCTTATCTTACAGATGTAAAACCACAGACTTGGAGTGGAATTCAAGGCTGACATATAGGCTAACCCCCAGCCCTATGACAATATTGCCCATTTTCTATGGCACAATGTATGGTCCAATGTATCTATAGAAAGTGTGGTATATAAATAAATTACAAATGACTATGACTGTCTCCCTGCTATACTCCCCCTTTCTGATATCTTATTAGTTATTCCATCTCTCCCCTTCCCCAACAAACAGTAGCAGACAGTCTGGTGGGGCTTCACCACTTAGCTGACTTCTATCAGGCTGAGGGATGCAGAGCCAATCCAGCATTTCTGCTGGTGTGTTTGCACTGCGCTGACCTTATCTTGGTGTGCTGCAGTTACTCAGCAAGACACAGGTCAGCTGAGCAGGGCAACCCCACTGGTGCTAATAATCCATTTCCCACATGCATAAGAAACTGTAAAATATCTAACCTCTCTAAGCAACTTAAGCGCAAAATTGGACAACTATAACAGGCCCCAGTTTTCTCCTCCTACACCCATTTCTCTCCTTTTGCACCTGCTCATTCTACCAGCCCCCCCATTTCATCAAGATATCATAGGTCTCTCCAGTCTTCTCAGTCAGTTCTCTGCAAATGCTGTCAGCTGACATTTTGAACCATAAGCAAATGTGATTAAATACACCATTTGCTATTTCAGTTCACCTTTTTAATATTTGGAAACAGTAACTGTTTTTGTTTTCATAAGTGTGAAAAATATGCTTTCTGCTATTTCTGAAATAGATTTGATTTTTCGCTTTTAGTATCAATAGCAGAAAGCTTGTGCTTTCTGGTTTCAGGATAATTGATACTTGCAAAAAGAAAGAAAGAAAGAAAGAAAGAAAGAAAGAAAGAAAGAAAGAAAGAAAAAAAAGTAGAAATGACACAATTTCAGCTGCACTAGCATTTATTTGTGTTGGTACTGGGAACTGTATTATGCCCCTCCCCTTTTACTATTATTTTGGGTCTATTAAGCTGGGTTTCGGATCTTTGTTGGTATAAAGTTTTATTTCAGAGGAACATTTTTTCAAGGTATGTCTTCCAATATTGAAATACCTATTTTTAATATTTAATCTGTTTTGATAATGCAATCCCCATTGTTTAGTGGAAGATTTAAAGAGAATTTTGTGCTTGTAGGGTTCTAAAGCCTTGACATGGTTTTAATCTGATAACGAATGGCTTTAAGTTCATGTTCGTTCAGTTGTTGGCAGCAAATCTAAACCTCTGTTTTTTTGGATTTATGAGGATAAATCCTGCTTTGGCAATCTTGTAGATCCTCAAGAGAATAGTTAAACAGTGATTAATCATTGTTTCTTCACTGAGTGTGCAGAAAAGAATGGAAAAGCTGCATTTCACACTTCTGAAGCAATTAATCCCCATGATCTTAGCCAGGTTTGTCTTGAAGATAAGTCGGGATACAAAACTGTACCTAATTTATCAATGTATGCATGCCATAAAGTATAAAACACACAATTTATTTCATATCATTTATAGTCAAATGTTAAAAAAAGTGACTTTGCCATATCCAAGAGTGTTTCTTACATTACCTTCATATAAACTAAGTACCAGAGATTACAATGGGATTCCTGTTTATTGTGCACATCTGGTGCAGTCACTATGCATTTTCTCATTCACTTGCTGGCATTTTTAGTGATTGTGGCATAAATCACCTTGCTAATCAGAAACATAAGTGACGGGAAGTCATCTCCTTTTTTTGAACAATGGGAAAAAACATATGGCTTCTTAGACAGGACTTGGCTGTTATAGTATTTATGTGGCATTATATTCTGTATTTAGAATTTCATATTAATTGCAATGGTTTGATTGAAGGCGCAGAATGCCCTAGGTTTATGGTCAAAGTGTTGCTTTTACACGATGCACACGGCATGCCACATGCTTAACATTTTATACCATTCAAAACACAAAAATACATCAAGCTATATACCATGTATTTTTAATTTCATGTGGATGCTTTCAAGTATGTTTTAATTGGTGTTGTTGCAAATGAGATACCGTGTGGTAGAAGGCAGTTGCGGTTCATATTGTCTGTAGTGTGAAGAATTTGATATTATCCCAAATGCAAAAAGTCAAGAGTTTATGTTCTAATTACTTGATCCTGCTAAATGAACCAAGCTTGAATGTATTTGAATAGACTGGTGCTAACTGGGTTGATCCCCATGGCTGGGAAAGTTAGGAATGACTGATACTGAAACATTGACATGTTTAAAAGCTGCTGCGTTTATCCAAAAATATATACCCAAGGTGTCAATATTCCCAAGATTTTTTGTTTTTTTGTTTTTTTGTATGGGGGCGGTTCTTAGTCACATTTCTACACATAGAAGTCTCTCTCTCTCCCCCCCCCCCTATTTAATTTAGCTGGGCTATTTATGTTGGGGGGGTGTAATTATATATTGTGAAAAAATTATATTTTAATATAAAGGGGATAGGAGTTTCATGTTTTGAACTGTGGCTCAATACTTCAGTTTGACATGAAATATGAGGTAAACCTGTATCTTATTAGGCCTCGGACCTCTGCAAAAAGGTTGCAATGTATGGGGGCTTACAATTGTGAAGTAGGTTATCAATTCTATTCACATTGATCAGGGCCTTAAAAAGGACTAAACTCATGGGTGGTGAAGTTTACATAACTGTGAATTCCATATTATTTCGTAACTATGCTATGTTTAAATAAGACAACCTCTCAAGTTCTAACATTTTAGTCTACATCAGAATATTATCCTGAAATTAATCCTGTTTTTGCATGTATAAATTAATTCTGTTTTTGCATATATTAATAATAAAGGTCTTCTTGGTTGTGTTTAAGCTCTGTTTCAGTTGTGGGTCTATCTCATGGCTATGTTATGTTAACTCGCCTACCATAAAAAGAGGCAAAATTAAGGGAGGCTTTTTAAAAAAGGTTTGTTTGTTTCATAAAATTTATACATGGTGGCAGCAGTTTATTAGTAGAGTTGAAAAAAAATCTAATTTTCTATATAATCCACAAATGAAAGAGAAAAATCTAGTTGCATATGCTTGAGCCTGGAAACATGTATTAAGGGGCTGCCTGAAATGCAACCTAAGCCTGTGATTTTTAAAAATGTCATATTATAGGGAGAGGAGAGGGGGGATGTCATTATAACAGTATTTATTTTCACTCATTTAACCAGCAAATAAACTTGCTGTTTAGATACATACGACAAAACAAACAAACAAACCTCCTTACACATTAACTAAATATTTATTGGGTCCATTGAGTTAGTTGCAAAAAAGAAGAAGAAGAAGAAGAGGAAGAGGAAGAGGAAGAAATAAATTAGGTTTTAGTGAAACTGCCTGTTTTTGATCAATAAATTCAGAGTACTTTTATTGGAACCAACCAGATAGTCACAAAGATGTGGTAAGCTTTCAGATTTTCAATAACTCTTTGTATTGCAAGAAGTTACACAAAGTAGGGAGGGAAGGGGACATCTTGTATCATGAAGAGTTCTGGAGGATAGCTTGTCATACTTTTGTGGCATTTGTGACAATTCGGTTGATCCCAATAAAGATAATACAGCCCTGCTATGGATTTTGGAATTTTGTCTTAAGGACCAATACAGTTACATTGTGTTTAAGCAATGTTAGCTTTACTTTAGGCAAAAATACCTCATTAACTGCTGAAAATGTCATAGTAGGTTTCTGAAAGGCAAAAAAGAACCCTAGGAAGAAACTAATATTGACTTGTATGCCCATTTTCTCACCAACAGAACTATATAGCTCAGTGGGAGCTCAATGTTGTCAAATGATCAGGACAAAGCAACCAAGCCAGTTAAGCTTTTTTTTTTTTTTATGATTACAGCCTAATATCTCAATAAAATGTTGTGTCATCTAGCTCAATATGTCATTTTTTATGATGCCAAATGATTGTGGTAAAGAGTGGCAAAATGTCAGTTACAGTTTTTAAGCGTTTTGCAGCTTTAAACTCCTAGAATCCATCTCCTAACACAATGGGATATTGTGACTGAGACTTTATATCAGCCAGCAATAGAAACCAAACATAGGATTACCTTACAAGTTGACCCAGAAGCCAGTCAGGCACACAACAACTTGTGTTGTCACCCCTGTATTTCTATACCACCATATCATAAAATATCAGGGCGTTGTTCTGTGACTTGTTTACTGTAATTGAATTTCTATATTGGGCTGGCCAATGTGGTGCTTTGCAGTTGTTGTAGACTATGGGCCTTTCCACGCCTACCTTTTATAGTGGTCTATTAAGAGTGCATTTGGAGCTGACTATGCGCACCTTTGGTCACATGTCACTATTCTTATAGATTGAGTTCGGGTTTTCTCCTCTGCCCTAATAGTAAAAGTAAAGGTACCCCTGACCGTAAGGTCCAGTCACGGACGACTCTGGGGTTGCGGTGCTCATCTTGCTCTATAGGCCAAGGGAGCCGGCATTTGTCTGCAGACAGCTTCCGGGTCATGTGGTCAGCATGACTAAGCCGCTTCTAGCGAATCAGAACAGCACACGGAAACGCCGTTTACCTTGCAACCAGAGAGGTACCTATTTATTTACTTGCACTTTTGATGTGCTTTAAACTGCTAGGTGGGCAGGAGCTGGGACCAAACAATGGGAGCTCACCCCATCGCAGGGATTCGAACCGCGACCTTCCGATTGGCAAGCCCTAAGCGCTCTGGTTCAGACCACAGCGCCACCCGCATCTCTGCCCTAATAGTAGGTTGTGCCAAATTAGGCCTGGCCAATATATAAATATATCGGCCAGAATTGGTATGAGGGGCAGACCACGATGACAGCTTCACTCAGCAGTATATCACTGGTGAAACTGTCGCCGCTCCTGAATCCCTCTGCCTCCAGCACTCAGCACACTAAGGCAAAAACAAGCTCCATCGGCTTGGTTCCTATTGACTACAGGTAATAATGGTTCACATTAAGTTGGGAGTTTTGGTCCTAGATGGCAGTGAACAACCAGTTAACTGTGTCTGGAATGATAGGATGGGTATAGAGGTACAGGGTTTGGATCTAAAATACCATGGGTATTACTGTATACTCATGGTTATTAAGGCATGAGTCTACACTCCAGCTTCTATCCAATAAACAGAGAAACTGAACTGAAGAGGCACTTTTGAGTGCTAATATTTGTTTTTAGTGCATATATGCAAAATAGGGGAAGCTCTCTTCCTCCTTTCTCTTATAACTGTTGCTTCTTATATAGTACTTACTTAAGAGTCTAATTAGAACTGTCATCCTACTAACATCCCATACATTTCAGAATTTCCCGTTGTCCTGGGTACAGCTAAATGTGATTTACCAGTGTCCCAGTTAAGTTGCATGGAAAAATGTGCCACATGCAGGATAAACCTGGATAGAACACTTACCTTTTCTAATAATCTCCCACTGCTGCTGCTGTTGACAAGTGACAGAGAGGCTCACATATCTAAATATAAACTTTTCCCGCCTTCCATATTTCAGGCACTTTCCTTGGTGACTGATTCTCTTTTTGCCACTTTGTAAATAATGCATAATAAAAATGTATTTGGAATGATTTGGGTGAGAGCTAGCTTGTTGTGTCCGAATTTCGTGTGTATGGTTGTCTGAGTGTTGAGATATGTTTTAATTAGCACCTGACCACTTAAGTTCTGGCTTGATTGGAAAAAAGTATGCTTGTTTCTCTGGATATATTTGTGCATATAAATACCTAGGAGCATTGAACTCTGAGGTTTCCATGTAATTTATTTTCAGTGTGTAGTGTAAACTGCTGTGCTGTATATACATTTTATATTTATGTCAGAAAAGGGTTGCAGAGGGGTGCTTTAAAACCACCTTTTCAGCTCTAAATAGCTATTGTGTACATATGGTAAGGTACTGCTGCTTAACAATTAGTAACTGCTTTGATGAAACTAAATTACATGTTTAAGTTCCCATCAGGAAGTCGCTTCACATATCTGTATTAATGTATTCAAGGCTCGAGAAGGAAAGTTAATTTTCCAGCTTAAATATTTAATTCAAGCTTAAAATTTAGTCTGTAATTAGAGTTCCCAAATGGCAGGAACATGGAGTATTTGTCCATTTTAATTAGATTGTTGTTTACCTATTAATTATATATCATATCTTGTCATATAGTTTTGATGGTAACAGATGGTGCTAGGAGTTAGTAAGGGTTTGAACAAAATAAGATTCCACATGATTTATTAAGTTGCACTTTATTAGTATGTGGTCTGCTTTAGTCAGGTTATTCTCCTGAATAAGAACTTTTAAACATTGCACACATGTTGATTATTCTTTTATAGAGTCCAGGAAAATATTATAGTTAGGCTCTGATCCCTGCTTAGAACGTGTTTCATTGGAATCTGTGGCAGTTGCATCCAGGTAAACAACCCACTGAGGTATCAGCTTTCAGAGACAAGGGCATTATTCTTTTCTGAGCTTGTGTCTATATGTGGCAGTGATGCTTATTACTCTTCATACATAAATATGTCTGGATTTAAGATGCCTCGGTTCCGCTGTCTTCTAAAGCTGTAATACAAAAGATGAAAGTATTGGATTTGCATGTGGGAAACTTGGGTTCAAATCTCTTCTCAGCCGTGAAATTTTGCAATATGAAATGTTAAAACCAGCTTAGATAATTATTTACTTTCCAAAAGGAGGTTGAGATACTTTTGGCTGCTTTCTTCAGTCTTGGGAGTAGTCTGTGTTGTATACAATCTCGGGGCCCCTGAATCCTTGATTTGCAAGTGTCATTTTGGAGCTTCAGTGATCAGGAAATCTGCCGAGGTTTAAGATTATGGGCTCACAAATTGCACATTGCATGCAAGTTGAAAATTATATTTAGTGGGAAAAGGGGCAAAAAGAAAGCTGTGAGCTAGTCCTAAGTGCTTGCTTGTCACCAACTAGAAGATAACATATATTGTCGAAAGAGCATTTTCTCTCACCATATAGGAGAAGGAACTTTCTTCTTTAAGGTAAAAATATATTCAGAAATAGGTCTGTGCAGCCAATTTATACTGTTTTCCCCTGCATTGGAGAAAGCTTGCATTTACTTTGAAGTTATTTAGGTTCATATTATGTAGATTTTTTCCCTAAATTAGGAAAGAGGCATGAAGGAATGATCAGTAGTGATATTAGTGTTTTAAAATATTGACATTTTTTCTCTTGAAGATACGGTCAGAGTTTTGTTAGTGAAAATAAACAGATGGCCACACTGAATGCGGTAATTTCAAGACTTGGTTCAGTGGGCGACTCGACAAACAGTTGATCTATAAAATTCTCTTCTTGTTCTGGCACTCATTTTATACATACATTACAGCAACAGATGCTTGATGCTGATACTAGTTCACTTCTCTCTATTCCCTTCTTGAAATATGTAACTTTTGCTATGCGCACCTAATGTGCTTACCGTGACTTTTCTCTCTCTCTTCCTTTTTTAACAATTGCTCCTCTCAGCCACTGCTTTTAATTGTGTTATTGAGCAAATCTATTGACAAGCAAAGAGATGTATTTGCAAGTATATTTGAAGGGTTTTTAAGCCAAAATCGTTTTGTCACCACCTACATATAAAAAGGTTGGCAGCAATGAAATCATGCTGTTAGATGAACTCTAAAACATTACGTGACTGGCTGTCCAGTATTTTTGTAACTTGTGTGTTCAACAGAGAAATAGAAAATTATTTAATTTGGGTTTAGTGAGCTTTTAAGTCATGAGAAAGAACAGGTATTAAAATGGTCTGTTCCCACAACCTTCATCCAGAGCATTTATGGTAATAAGCCTTACGTCTGATCTTCTTTGATATACTTAATAGTGTTGTTCCTTTTCAGGAAGACCTCTTTCATTTTTCAAACAGTGCATATTTTGTTTGGTTCAATTTTCTACTAAGTGGCAAGTTAAATAATGCACAATTCACATAAATTGTTTGCAGCCAAACTTTGCTGAGAGAGGCAACTTGATGACATTGTTTTAAATTTTCACTTAGCAGTTAAGAGTGTGAACATCATTGACAGGACACTGGTATTTGGCAGTCATTCATTTGTGTTCAGGTGGAGGCCTGCAAGAACTGGTAAGAACTCTGTTCTCTTGTGTTATTTTCACACACCCCAGAGATTTGCATCATTCATGTATACCTCACACACCATTGACACATGAATGCACCATTTACCCACTCAAGATTACAGATGTTCAGCATTCTGATAGTGCTGCATCTATCGCATCAGATATCAAAATAAATACAATATTGTACCCAAGTATATGGGTAGGGTCAGGTGTGGCATCTGGCAGCTATGGAGACAGATACAGGGAAATGACCTGACAGGTAATGGTGAATTGTGAGATAGGGACAACACCATTAAGGCCGGGGGGGGGGGGGGAGTATGCATAGCAATAATTCCAGAAAACAAAAGTTGGCAGTTAAAGGCAAGCCAAATTCTACAAGGATAGTCAAGCACACAATATGCTAACATGCACAGTCTCATTAAGAAGCAGACATGTTCTTAGGAGTTGATGCAACTGGCCCCCTGGGGGCACAGGCCCAAGGGTGTGTGTAAAAATCGGACTCTGGAATGTATGATGTATATGTGTGTGGCGACACACCACTGTCGTGGCAAGATCAAATGTGGGAGCAGCTTCCTGTTCTTTTTGCACCACAGTAAAAGTTGGGGCGTTGCCGATACGACTCCTTGCTAAGGGCACAAGGGACCCTATGTATGCCTCTGTTTAGAAGTTGAGGGTTTATGCCACATAAAGGCCATTCTGGAAAACATGTGTCCCAGCAACAGGTGCCTTGTCTAAGTCCCCTCAGTTCCTTTGTCTTTGGTTTACGCCTTCATGTGAGAAATGACTGAATATGGCTTGGGGAATAACTCCACCCTTTATTCCAATTTACTTCCAGAATTGACTTGGGTGAGGGGGCATCACTGAGAAAAAAACCCCAGATTTTTCTCATGAATATGAGATACCTGTGGTAGAACAAAATCTGGTTTTCTGGAGCATGAGCTTTACCATCCACAGCCCAGCCCATTCTGTTCTAGGTAATTTGTGTTGGCATTTTATCAGCCATCACAATATTTGAGTATCCTGAGACACCACAGCAACTCAGTCAATCACTGTCTGTGTGGCTCATTTTAATTATTGAAGTATTATAGCAAGTAGCTCAAATGTTGGTCTTTTAAGCTTTTTTTTGTGGGTTTTCACAAGTTATTTAAACCTTTATTTATTTCTTCTTCTTCTTTTACACTTCAGTCATGGAGTACTGAGTCTCATTACACATTCATTCATTCATTCATTCGCCTTTATTAATCAATTTGTCTTAAAGATCACAAAGCAGTTTAACAATAACAACATAGATAAAATAATTTGCAAACTTATGCAAAGACTGACCTTTAGTTCACTATCATATGGATTTCACACATGCATTAAAATATAGCTAGAGCTTCAAAAATAGAAGCTGCTGTTAGACGAGTGCTTACATACACAGTGCATGTAAAATTATATCTATCAAAGCAGGTACTATTAGTTCACGTAATGAAAGAAATTTGTGTGGTTTTTAAGATCACAAATGTCAACAGTGTCCATGCCATTCATGCCAATTGAATTAATACTAAAAATTTCAAGCTGGTAAAATGTCAGCATTCTTTTCACTGGAAAGTTCTACTTTTTCTCAAAAGTAAGAGAGCTCTGGTATATCTTCAGTATGATGTATGTAAACAGGAACAGGAACTCCTTATGGGAAGGTACTCCTGTTCAAAAGGTATTTTCCTCTTGATACACCCCTACCGGAACATAGGGGATTACTTTATACTGAGTCAGATAAGTTCTATCTAGCTAAATATTGTTCACATTGACTGAGGTGCTCCATAATTTCAGCTGTGGCTCTAGTCTTTTCCAGTACTCCCAGGAGATGCTGGGAAGTGAACCTGGGGCTTTCTGCATGGAAAGCACTAAACGATGACTCTTCTCTCTTATGTTCAGAAATATATATAAAGCTTCTGGCTTTTCTTTGTGTGAATGCCATGAGCCATCACCCATTGCCATGCTATGGTCTCCTCTAACAGGAGTGCATGAACTCACTTGAGAATGATTCTGCAAGCATCTATCCGGTCTTTCAAATGCAACACCGACTCACTCATAATAAACCAGAGCAAAAATAATTGATAACTTACAGTTGCTGTTTAGGCTATCGGTTATCATTATAATTTAATAATCCTAATCTTGGGACTTCCAGATACTCAGATAAATTTTGACTGTAGATTTAATCTTGGCAGAAAATATTATTACTTTTTCTCCTCATGTTCACTACATAGCTATTTGTAGACTCGTCTATGAATGTAGACTTGTGACTAATTTCTTCTGTTTAAGATTCCTACTAACAGAAAAATCACGAATGTTTGCAGTTCTGATTTTTTGTTTTTTAAGTTGGCTCTTAGGAAGATGATTTTGACTTTTAGAATCTATGTTTTAGTCCGATGCTACTGATACAGTAATAGGGTAAGATTATGACCTGTATCAGATGCTAGACGATTCAAACTCCAAATATAACAATTATTTTATGTTGATAATGACTGTGTTTTATACCAACATCACACCATGGATATCATTCAGATTGTAGATACTTTGTTAAGATGAAGAATGAGTAGTGGCCCACAGAGTGATGTAGGTGAGGGTGTGTTGTTCTCTTGGCTTCCGAAGAGTTCAGCACGGTGCAGACACGGCAGCAGGAGCATTGGTTTGGCCCTACTGCCATTCCCATAGCTGCTGAGCTCCCCACTATTTTGCCCCTCCCCTCTTGGTAAGTGGCCCTCCCCCTCTTGGTAAGTGGCAATGACCCACTGCCCTGCTCTGCTGCTGCAGAGAACAGATTTCAACTCAGGTACTAAAGCTACTGGGAAAGATGTAACTGTTCGGTGTGCTTGAAATTCACATGGTAACATCATCTAAAACAGCAGCTACAATCCATATCTTCTGTGCACACAGGTGAGTATGTTTGGAAGAGAGCTGCTGGAAAGAGGTGTGTTGATTTACTGATATACGGAGGATATAGTATATCAAGACACAGAGGCGACTAAGTACTGTGTCACTTCCTATTTTGCCTTTTTTATTGGCAGACAAGTTAAAAATGGATGGTGAGGGGCATGGCACAGCCCTGCATCGTCAGTATGAGGTGACCTGAGTAAGCACTCTTGTGTGTACACATGTACACAGCAAGCACTTGAGAGGTGCATTCTCCACACATAATGTATTATAGCTGTTGCAGCACACTGCACTTCAAATTAATGAATATTGTGGACATGAATAACTTGAGGATGCCATTGTGTGTACAGCACCCCAAAAACATGGCTAGGAGTGCTTTTTCCCAACCTAGACTCCCTGTACTAGAGAAGACTATCCTAGAGAAGTCTTATCTAGCCATGGTCATTGATGCATTAGTAACCGCCAGACTGGACTGTTTTAATAAGATCTATGTAGGATTATTAGATTATAATTGTCTTTACATATTTATTTATACCCCACCTTTCTCCCTAATGGGA